>NC_059226.1:0-67500 GCF_020615455.1 Coregonus clupeaformis
CAAGCAGAGTCATATACAGTGGTTGTGTCTCGAATGACACTCCATTCCCTATGTACTTTTGACCAGTGCCCACTAAAGTAGGGAGAATGGGGCAGCTTGAAAACTGAAGCACATTTTGATGAGTCATCAGAGAGAAAGAGAACAAGAGAGTAAGAGGAGATAGAACTGAAGAGAGGAAGAGGAAGAGAGAACTGAAGAGAGGAAGAGGAGAGAGAACTGAAGAGAGGAAGAGGAGAGAGAACTGAAGAGAGGAAGAGAGGAAGAGGAGATAGAACTGAAGAGAGGAAGAGGAAGAGAGAACTGAAGAGAGGAAGAGGAGAGAGAACTGAAGAGAGGAAGAGGAGAGAGAACTGAAGAGAGGAAGAGGAAGAGAGAACTGAAGAGAGGAAGAGGAGAGAGAACTGAAGAGAGGAAGAGGAGAGAGAACTAAAGAGAGGAAGAGGAGAGAGAACTGAAGAGAGGAAGAGGAGAGAGAACTGAAGAGAGGAAGAGGAAGAGAGAACTGAAGAGAGGAAGAGGAGAGAGAACTGAAGAGAGGAAGAGGAGAGAGAACTGAAGAGAGGAAGAGGAGAGAGAACTGAAGAGAGGAAGAGGAGAGAGAACTGAAGAGAGGAAGAGGAAGAGAGAACTGAAGAGAGAAAGAGGAGAGAGGTTAATATAGTGGACACGGTTAAGAGATGTACTGTATCTAGACAGCTGTGATGAGCTAGTCTACGTGATTTATTCCTCTGATTAAAGTGAGTATTCCTGTTGTGTGTGTGTGTGTGTGTGTGTGTGTGTGCTTATCACAGCAATGCATGGAATGATGCTGGGGCGTGGACACACACACACACCCTGTGATAAACACATGACACACACTGTGTATTTTATGTTGTATACATCTGACTATGAGTTATTAAACTACACAAGTTGTCTTTAATAGACTCACTGTATAACAGCAGTACATGAAAACAAGATGGTGAAAAGTTTTATTGGTTTTGAATGAATGAGTCCGATTCAGTAATGATCCAGGCGAAACTGCCTGGTGATGAGGAAGGCCAATGATGCCCCCTTGTGGATATTACTGGTATTTAACATTTCAGATATGGGGAAGATCTTACACTAAATCAAACATTTCTAGGCAGGTGCTGGACATCAGAAAGCATGTTCAGAAAGCTGACAAGGTACTGATGCTTTTCTCTACTGATATACACAACCTACTCCTGATGTTCAAGGGGAACAAATTATATAATCAAACATTTTTTCAATAAAAAAACAGATGTCTTGATTGGCTAAGCATCAACCCCCCCTGGATACTATCAGTATAGACCTGGTGCATGCTGGTACATTCTATACTGGATGTTTTCCTATCGGCTCCTAGTGTAGAAGAGGGTCTCACTGATACACATACAAGCTAGAACACATGAACCATGTTTCAAATCCATCCAGCCAATCAAAACAAACACACTTCATAAAGCACCTGAGATCAAAGTCCCCAGTAGCTCAGTTGGCAGAGCATGGCGCTTGCAACGCCAGGGTTGTGGGTTCGTTTCCCACGGGGGGCCAGTATGAAAAACGTATGCACTCACTAACTAACACTAAGTCGCTCTGGATAAGAGCGTCTACTAAATGACTAAAAAAAATCTAACAACAACTAGTAGTAATATTCCTCATCAAATAACCATCATCAGCTATTCCCTTCAAACAGCCCCCTACTCAGCACGTTCTAGAATAAAAACATTGTAGTTAAAAATCTTCTCTCTTGAGAATAACTGTGTGGAGGAAAATGAATGAAATGACGCATTCAAAGAAAATAGCACCCTACAATCAAACAAGGTTGGATAATGCTGAGGGTTTTGTGCAAGACATCATGAAATCAGAAGATTCTAAAGGTGTTTTGAAGAATGGATTGTACAATATTTGCCCATTATTCTTTAAAAAATGTCTTCAAGCTCTGTCAAGTTGCTAGACAGCCATTTTCAAGTCTTGCCATTGATTTTCAAGCTGATTGAAGTAAAAAAGGCCAGGAACATTCAATATCGTCTTGGTAAGCAACTCAAGTGTACATTTGGCCTTGAGTTTGAAGTAATTGTCTTGCTGAAAGGTGAATGTGTCTCCCAGTGTCTGTTAGAAAGCAGACTGAACCAGGTTTTCCTCTAGGATTTTGCCTGTGCTAAACTCTATTCCATGATTGTTATCCTAAAGAAACTCCCTCATAACATGATGCAGCCAGCCACCACCATGCTGGAAAATATGATGAGTGGTACTCAGTGATGTGTTGGATTTGACCCAAACATAACAGATGTATTCTGGACAAAAAAAGTTAATTTATTTGGCCATTGTTTTTGCCGTATTACTAGAGTGCCTTGTTGCAAACAGAATGCATATTCTGTACAGGTTTCTTCTTTTCACTCTGTCATTTATGTTAATATTGTGAAATAACTACAATGTTGTTGATCCATCCTCAGTTTTCTCCTATCACAGCCATTGATACACCATCCAAAGTGTAATTAATAACTTCACCATGCTCAAAGGGATATTCAATGTCTGCTTTCTTTTATTTTTTACCCATCTACCAATAGGTGCCCTTCTTTGCGAGGCATTGGAAAACCTCCCTGATCTTTGTGGTTGAATCTGTGCTTGAAATTCACTGCTCGACTGAGGGACCTTACAGATAATTGTATGTGTGGGGTACAGAGATGAGGTAGTCATTCAAAAATCATGTTAAACACTATTATTGCACACAGAGTGAGTCCATGCAACTTATTATGTGACTTGTTAACCACATTTTTACTCCTGAACTTATTTAGGCTTGCCATAACAAAGGGGTTGAATACTTATTGATTCAAGACATTTCAGCTTTACAATTTTTATTAATTTGTAAAATAATTCTTAAAAACATAATTCCACTTTGACATTATGGGGTATTGTGTGTAGGCCAGTGACAAAACATCTCAATTGAATCCATTTTAAATTCAGGCTGTAACACAACAAAACGTGGATAAAGTCCAGGGGTGGTAATACATCATGAAGGCTCTGTATCTAAACTCCTGGGTGGCCATATGTTTCTATTGTCTACATTAAACTTCAGTTTGGCTTCTCCAGTGTTGTCAAACCAATAACAAGGTGTGGAGACTAAAGGTTTTCTTCCATTTCAACTTATTTGACAAGAAATAGAGAGTTCTTTAGGAAAAGTGCCAGGGTGCCAATATACTCAGCCACCACCGTATGTACAGTTGAAGTCGGAAGTTTACGTACACTTAGGTTGGAGTCATTAAAACTTGTTTTTCAACCACACATTTCTTGTTAACAAACTATAGTTTTGGCAAGTCGGTTAGGACATCTACTTTGTGCATGACACAAGTAATTTTTCCAACAATTGTTTACAGACAGATTATTTAATTTATAATTCACTGTATCACAATTTCAGTGGGTCAGAAGTTTACATACACTAAGTTGACTGTGCCTTTAAACAGCTTGGAAAATTCCAGAAAATGATGTCATGGCTTTAGAAGCTTCTGATAGGCCAATTTACATAATTTGAGTCATTTGGAGGTGTACCTGTGGATGTATTTCAAGGCATACCTTCAAACTCAGTGCCTCTTTGCTTGACATCATGGGAAAATCAAAAAAAATCAGCCAAGACTTCAGAAAAGAAATTGTAGACCTTCATAAGTCTGGTTCATCCTTTGGAGCAATTTCCAAACACCTGAAGGTACCACATTCATCTGTACAAACAATAGTACTCAAGTATAAACACCATGGGACCACGCAGCCGTCATACCGCTCAGGAAGGAGACGCGTTCTGTCTCCTAGATATGAACGTACTTTGCTGCGAAAAGTGCAAATCAATCCCAGAACAACAGCAAAGGACCTTGTGAAGATGCTGGAGGAAACAGGTACAAAAGTATCTATATCCACAGTAAAACGAGTCCTATATCGACATGCCGCTCAGCAAGGAAGAAGCCACTGCTCCAAAACTACCATAAAAAAGCCAGACTACGGTTTGCAACTGCCAAAGATCGTACTTTTTGGAGAAATGTCCTCTGGTCTGATGAAACAAAAATAGAACTGTTTGGCCATAATGACCATCGTTATGTTTGGAGGAAAAAGGGGGTAGCTGGCAAGCCGAAGAACACCATTCCAACCGTGAAGTACGGGGGTGGCAGCATCATGCTGTGGGGGTGCTTTGCTGAGGGAGGGACTGGTGCACTTCACAAAATAGATGGCATCATGAGGAAGGAAAATTATGTGGATATATTGAAGCAACAACTCAAGACATCAGTCAGGAAGTTAAAGCTTGGTCGCAAATGGGTCTTCCAAATGGACAATGACCCCAAGCATACTTCCAAAGTTGTGGCAAAATGGCGTAAGGACAACAAAGTCAAAGTATTGGAGTGGCCAGGAAAAAAGTTAAGTAAAAAAAGTGTTAAGTAAAAAATATAAAATAAAGTAAAATAAAATAACAGTAGCGAGGCTATATACAGGGATACCGGTACAGAAGTCAATGTGCGGGGGGCACCGGTTAGTCCCGAGGTAATTGAGGTAATATGTACATGTAGGTAGAGTTAAAGTGACTATGCATAGATAATAAACAGAGTAGCAGCATCGTAAAAGAGGGGGGACAATGCAAATAGTCCGGGTAGCCATGATTAGCTGTTCAGGAGTCTTATGGCTTGGGGGTAGAAGCTGTTAAGAAGCCTTTTGGACCTAGACTTGGCGCTCCGGTACCGCTTGCTTGCTAGTTGGTTCTACCTGCACCAGAACTCCAGTATTGTTCCTTCATAACTTGTTCTCCATCTTATTTTTAAATAGGGAGCCAATTTATTTTCAGCACTTTTATGTCCCATGACTGATCAAAACCTGTTTTCTCATGGCTCTCTCTAGTCCCTCTGCAGCATGTTTGGAACATCGAATCGCAATAAAATCACTATTGAATAGCAATCCATATAGAATAGTGAGAATCGCAACACATTTCGTATCGGAAACTAAGTATCATGATAATATCGTATCGTGAGGTCCCTGACAATTCCCAGCCCTAGTGCACGTCCACAGAAGCTTTAAATTATCTGTGAACAAAGTTTGCCGTTACGATCACGTCACAGGCCATGTTTGAGATCATTAACTTATTTAGGATAGAAGGTGACATGTAGTTCAGTCATGTAGTCAAGACCTAGGCAACTACCCAGATTACTTCTGGCACAAAATGGTTGCCCTGCATCACCCTAGGTGCTACACATTGGTGGTGGAAGAGGTGATATTCCCCCTTTACAATGTAAAGCCCTTTGAGCTCTGGAAAAAATAAATCCAATCAATCATTATTATTACCTAGAGCCCTCAAATTCTAATCTGGACCTTGAAGCCAGTTCCACTGCTTTCTTCATTGTTCCCGTCTAATCAGGGACTGATTTAGACCTGGGACATCAGGTGGGTGATATTAATGATCAGGTAGAACAGAACACCAGCAGTACTACGAAGCTCCAGGGTAAGATTTGCCCGAGATCTTCATTCTTCTTCTGCGTCTTCAAACTGGTGGTGGTGAGTGCAGCAGTATGCTCCCAGTGGCGCCCCCCAGAGGACAGGAGGGGTGGTAGTGGTACCTGGACTGGCCAGGGAGAGGGCACACGGCTGGGGTGGGACTGGGAGGGATGGAGAACACTTGGGCTCAACAGGTCCTCTGACACTACAGGGAGAGGTGAGGAGAGAGAGAGGGAGGTGGAGGAGAGAGAGGGAGGAGGGGGAGAGGTGGAGGAGAGATGGAGGGGAGGTGGAGGAGAGAGAGAGAGGAGGGGGGAGGTGGAGGAGAGAGGGAGGGGGGGTGGAGGAGAGAGAGAGGGAGGGGAGAGGTGGAGGAGAGGAAAGAGAGGGAGGGGAGAGGTGGAGGAGAGAGAGAGAGGGAGGTGGAGGAGAGAGAGAGGGAGGGAGGGAGAGGTGGAGGAGAGGAAAGAGAGGGAGGGGGAGAGGTGGAGGAGAGGAAAGAGAGAGGGAGGGGGGAGGTGGAGGAGAGAGAGGGAGGGGAGAGGTGGAGGAGAGGAAAGAGAGGGAGGGGGAGAGGTGGAGGAGAGAGAGAGAGGGAGGTGGAGGAGAGGAAAGAGAGAGGAGGGGAGAGGTGGAGGAGAGGAAGAGGAGGGAGGGGAGAGGTGGAGGAGAGGAAAGAGAGAGGGAGGGGGAGAGGTGGAGGAGAGAGAGAGGGAGGTGGAGGAGAGAGAGAGGGGGGGGAGAGATGGAGGAGAGGAAAGAGAGGGAGGGGGAGAGGTGGAGGAGAGGAAAGAGAGAGGGAGGGGGGAGAGGTGGAGGAGAGAGAGAGAGGGAGGGGGAGAGGTGGAGGAGAGGAAAGAGAGAGGGAGGGGGAGAGGTGGAGGAGAGAGAGGGAGGGGGAGAGGTGGAGGAGAGGAAAGAGGGAGGGGGAGAGGTGGAGGAGAGGAGAGGGGGGAGAGGTGGAGGAGAGAGAGGGAGGGGAGAGGTGGAGAGAGAGAGAGAGGGAGGGGGAGAGGTGGAGGAGAGAGAGGGAGTGGGGAGAGGTGGAGGAGAGGAAAGAGAGAGGGAGGGGGAGAGGTGGAGGAGAGAGAGGGAGGGGGGAGAGGTGGAGGAGAGGAAAGAGAGAGGGAGGGGTAGAGGTGGAGGAGAGAGAGGGAGGGGGAATGGTGGAGGAGAGGGAAGAGAGAGGGAGTGGGGAGAGGTGGAGGAGAGGAAAGAGAGAGGGAGGAGGAGAGGTGGAGGAGAGAGAGGGAGTTGGGAGAGAGAGGGAGGGGAGGTGGAGGAGAGAGAGGGAGGGAGGGGGAGAGGTGGAGGAGAGAGGGAGGGAGGGGAGAGGTGGAGGAGAGAGAGAGGAGGGAGGGGAGGGAGAGGTGGAGGAGAGAGAGAGGGAGGGAGGGAGGGAGGGAGGGGGAGAGGTGGAGGAGAGAGGGAGGGGGAGGGGGAGAGGTGGAGGAGAGAGAGAGGGAGGGGGGAGAGGTGGAGGAGAGAGAGGGAGGTGGGGAAAGGTGGAGGAGAGAGAGAGGGGGGGGGGGAGAGGTGGAGGAGAGAGAGAGGGAGGGAGGGAGGGGGGGGGTGGAGGAGAGAGAGGGAGGGAGGGGGAGAGGTGGAGGAGAGAGAGAGGGAGGGGGGGGGAGGGGAGGAGAGAGGGAGGGAGAGGGAGAGGTGGAGGAGAGAGAGAGAGGGAGGGGGAGAGGTGGAGGAGAGAGAGAGGGAGGGGGGAGAGGTGGAGGAGAGAGAGAGGGAGGGGGAGAGGTGGAGGAGGGAGGGGGAGAGGTGGAGGAGAGAGAGAGGGAGAGGTAGCTAACTGAGAGAAAGTGTGTGTGTGTGTGAGAGACTTCCTCACAGTAAGGTACCCCCTGTATATAGCCTCCCTACTGTTATTTTATTTTACTGCTGCTCTTTAATTATTTGCTATTTTAATTTTTTCTTAAAACGGCATTGTTGGTTAAGGGCTTGTAAGTAAGCATTTCACTGTAATGTCTACACCTGTTGCATGTGACAAATACAATTTGATTTTATTTGGAAGGTAGTTTGCTGTTGTTAATCTCTGCTTCTCAGACCTCCTCCTCTTCTTCAGAGACCACCAGCTGATTCTGGGGCCTGGTAACCCTCCTCCTCTCTCTTCTTCAGAGACCACCTGCTGATTCTGGGGCCTGGTAACCCTCCTCCTCCTCTTCAGAGACCACCAGCTGATTCTGGGGCCTGGTAACCCTCCTCCTCTCTCTTCTTCAGAGACCACCAGCTGATTCTGGGGCCTGGTAACCCTCCTCCTCTCTCTTCTTCAGAGACCACCAGCTGATTCTGGGGCCTGGTAACCCTCCTCCTCCTCTTCAGAGACCACCAGCTGATTCTGGGGCCTGGTAACCCTCCTCCTCTCTCTTCTTCAGAGACCACCAGCTGATTCTGGGGCCTGGTAACCCTCCTCCTCTTCTTCAGAGACCACTTGCTGATTCTGGGGCCTGGTAACCCTCCTCCTCTTCTTCAGAGACCACCAGCTGATTCTGGGGCCTGGTAACCCTCCTCCTCTCTCTTCTTCAGAGACCACCAGCTGATTCTGGGGCCTGGTAACCCTCCTCCTCTCTCTTCTTCAGAGACCACCAGCTGATTCTGGGGCCTGGTAACCCTCCTCCTCTTCTTCAGAGACCACTTGCTGATTCTGGGGCCTGGTAACCCTCCTCCTCTTCTTCAGAGACCACCAGCTGATTCTGGGGCCTGGTAACCCTCCTCCTCCTCTTCAGAGACCACCAGCTGATTCTGGGGCCTGGTAACCCTCCTCCTCTCTCTTCTTCAGAGACCACCAGCTGATTCTGGGGCCTGGTAACCCTCCTCCCTCTCTTCTTCAGAGACCACCAGCTGATTCTGGGGCCTGGTAACCCCTCCTCCTCTCTCTTCTTCAGAGACCACCAGCTGATTCTGGGGCCTGGTAACCCTCCTCCTCTCTCTTCTTCAGAGACCACCAGCTGATTCTGGGGCCTGGTAACCCTCCTCCTCTCTCTTCTTCAGAGACCACCAGCTGATTCTGGGGCCTGGCAACCCTCCTCCTCTCTCTTCTTCAGAGACCACCAGCTGATTCTGGGGCCTGGTAACCCTCCTCCTCTCTCTTCTTCAGAGACCACCAGCTGATTCTGGGGCCTGGTAACCCTCCTCCTCTCTCTTCTTCAGAGACCACCAGCTGATTCTGGGGCCTGGTAACCCTCCTCCTCTCTCTTCTTCAGAGACCACCAGCTGATTCTGGGGCCTGGTAACCCTCCTCCTCTCTCTTCTTCAGAGACCACCAGCTGATTCTGGGGCCTAGTAACCCTCCTCCTCTCTCTTCTTCAGAGACCACCAGCTGATTCTGGGGCCTGGTAACCCTCCTCCTCTCTCTTCTTCAGAGACCACCAGCTGATTCTGGGGCCTGGCAACCCTCCTCCTCTCTCTTCTTCAGAGACCACCAGCTGATTCTGGGGCCTGGTAACCCTCCTCCTCTCTCTTCTTCAGAGACCACCAGCTGATTCTGGGGCCTGGTAACCCTCCTCCTCTCTCTTCTTCAGAGACCACCAGCTGATTCTGGGGCCTGGTAACCCTCCTCCTCTCTCTTCTTCAGAGACCACCAGCTGATTCTGGGGCCTGGTAACCCTCCTCTCTCTTCTTCAGAGACCACCAGCTGATTCTGGGGCCTGGTAACCCTCCTCTCTCTTCTTCAGAGACCACCAGCTGATTCTGGGGCCTGGTAACCCTCCTCCTCTCTCTTCTTCAGAGACCACCAGCTGATTCTGGGGGCCTGGTAACCCTCCTCCTCCTCTTCAGAGACCACCAGCTGATTCTGGGGCCTGGTAACCCTCCTTCTCTCTCTTCTTCAGAGACCACCAGCTGATTCTGGGGCCTGGTAACCCTCCTCCTCTCTCTTCTTCAGAGACCACCAGCTGATTCTGGGGCCTGGTAACCCTCCTCCTCCACTTCAGAGACCACCAGCTGATTCTGGGGCCTGGTAACCCTCCTCCTCTCTCTTCTTCAGAGACCACCAGCTGATTCTGGGGCCTGGTAACCCTCCTCTCTCTTCTTCAGAGACCACCTGCTGATTCTGGGGCCTGGTAACCCTCCTCTCTCTTCTTCAGAGACCACCTGCTGATTCTGGGGCCTGGTAACCCTCCTCCTCTCTCTTCTTCAGAGACCACCAGCTGATTCTGGGGCCTGGTAACCCTCCTTCTCCACTTCAGAGACCACCAGCTGATTCTGGGGCCTGGTAACCCTCCTCCTCTCCTTTTCAGAGACCACCAGCTGATTCTGGGGCCTGGTAACCCTCCTCCTCTTCAGAGACCACCAGCTGATTCTGGGGCCTGGTAACCCTCCTCCTCTCTCTTCAGAGACCACCAGCTGATTCTGGGGCCTGGTAACCCTCCTCCTCTTCTTCAGAGACCACTTGCTGATTCTGGGGCCTGGTAACCCTCCTCCTCTATCTCCTTCTCTTCATCCTCTATCTCCAGGTTACCATCATCTTCATCATCCTCGTAGATGAAGGCAGGGTAGCGTCCCCAATCTCTGAAGAGCCCCATGGGCATGGCCTTGGAACAAACACACACCAACCTGGGTGTATGCTGATGACTGCTAATCAAGTAGCAGATGCTTGCTTAATGAACAGTGGCCTGAAGTTCTGTCTGGAAAATGAGTTTAACTGGCCAGTGGGCCACACAGGCACAGGGTTTGGTTAGTTAGCTGGCAATATTATACAAGCTATGTTAGCCAAACTAGCTAGCTAAATTACTCCGCCAAGATCACTTGACAAATACTAGTTAGCTAGCAACACTCATTCATATCAACCTGTGAAACTCATTCAAATAACAGGTGCAGAGCAAACTAGTGTGATGATCGTATCTATATGACTCAAATCTAGGATAAGATATGAACTTGTCATTACAGTTTTTACTTACCGTCAGCTAGCTACCCTCTTCACCATTCAAAATGTCACTAAAAAGTTGGAATGTTGTGCTTCAGTGCTTGCCGCCGGCGACATCATCATAGTTCTGTTGGAACTGTGCTGTCAGCGACGGCAAAGCGGTTGTGGATGGTATTACAACAGCCTTGTAACGACTGATATCCGTCAGGGGGCGCCAACAGACATGCGTTTCTCAGTAAGACAAGGGCGTGCAGGGGAGACCTACATCAGGGTTCCCCCAACTTGCGACCGGCGGTACGAATTTGGCCCGCGGGTGATTTTATTTTGCACCCTCAAGATTTCTGAGCAAAATATTAATTATTTTCTTTTTTATTGTTGGACATAAAAGACTGCAAAAACACCAGCAAATCATCTCCAAGTGACTTTAATTTAGGAAATCTGTTCCAAAGTATTCCCACCCATAAAGGCCTCCTGTAGCTCAGTTGGTAGAGCATGGCGCTTGCAACGCCAGGGTTGTGGGTTCGATTCCCACGGGGGGCCAGTATGAAAAATGTATGCACTCACTAACTGTAAGTCGCTCTGGATAAGAGCGTCTGCTAAATGACTAAATGTAATAGAGAGATGTGTGATCCTATACAAAATTCAAGCAAGGTTTGAAATACACTGCTCAAAAAAATAAAGGGAACTCTGAATGAAATAATCTTATTAAATACTTTTTTCTTTACATAGTTGAATGTGCTGACAACAAAATCACACAAAAATTATCAATGGAAATCAAATTTATCAACCCATGGAGGTCTGGATTTGGAGTCACCCTCAAAATTAAAGTGGAAAACCACACTACAGGCTGATCCAACTTTGATGTAATGTCCTTAAAACAAGTCAAAATGAGGCTCAGTAGTGTGTGTGGCCTCCACGTGCCTGTATGACCTCCCTACAACGCCTGGGCATGCTCCTGATGAGGTGGCGGATGGTCTCCTGAGGGATCTCCTCCCAGACCTGGACTAAAGCATCCGCCAACTCCTGGACAGTCTGTGGTGCAACGTGGCGTTGGTGGATGGAGCGAGACATGATGTCCCTCAATTGGATTCAGGTCTGGGGGCAGGCGGGCCGTCCATAGCATCAATGCCTTCCTCTTGCAGGAACTGCTGACACACTCCAGCCACATGAGGTCTAGCATTGTCTTGCATTAGGAGGAACCCAGGGCCAACCGCACCAGCATATGGTCTCACAAGGGGTCTGAGGATCTCATCTCGGTACCTAATGGCAGTCAGGTTACCCCAAAGAAATGCCACCCCACACCATGACTGACCCACCGCCAAACCGGTCATGCTGGAGGATGTTGCAGGCAGCAGAACGTTCTCCACGGCGTCTCCAGACTCTGTCACATGTGCTCAGTGTGAACCTGCTTTCATCTGTGAAGAGCACAGGGCGCCAGTGGCGAATTTGCCAATCTTGTCTTCTCTGGCAAAAACCTCTTCTTCATCCTGGATGAGCTGCACTACCTGAGCCACTTGTGTGGGTTGTAGACTCCGTCTCATGCTACCACTAGAGTGAAAGCAACGCCAGCATTCAAAGTGACCAAAACATCAGCCAGGAAGCATAGGAACTGAGAAGTGGTCTGTGGTCACCACCTGCAAAACCAGTCCTTTATTGGGGGTGTCTTGCTAATTGCCTATAATTTCCACCTGTTGTCTATTCCATTTGCACAACAGCATGTGAAATGTATTGTCAATCAGTGTTGCTTCCTAAGTGGACAGTTTGATTTCACAGAAGTGTGATTGACTTGGAGTTACATTGTGTTGTTTAAGTGTTCCCTTTATTTTTTTGAGCAGTGTAATTATGTTTTAGTCCTATATTATATCTGTTTGGGCTTCTCGCGGTCAATTTGCAGTCTACAAATGATTAGTAGTTATGTTCCGGCCCGTGGCTGAATCTAGCTGATGATCCCTGGCCTACATTGATATACAAATGAAACAATATGTAAACATTGCCTATGAGTTTTAGAGGAACACACTGAAGGAATTATCTGCTGATTTAGAAATGAGGCAAAGTACACTAAAAAAAAAGTACACTACTTGTGAAGTACACCATTTCCAACATCATACATTTAGCATCCAATTCATAGCATGTAACGTTCATAAAAATAGGTCTACATTTCACATAAATAAGGCGTTGGAAATTGGTAAAGCGAAACAAACACACTAAAGCCACTCACAGTCCTTGGTCATGCCAAAGCAAATTCATTTTATTTACATTTTCAAGTTTGTACAACATCCTATAAGTCACTGTCAGACCTACATGAGCAGAAACACGTCAGTGATCTTTAGTGTGAGGTGAACACATCACTATATCTAAAGACTGACGGGCCTGTTCAAATACATCACAGATGCATCCTTCCTCCCTTGAAGTCATCACTGATCTGACCATGTTAGACTGGTAAAAACATGATGGCAAACATGCTTTCACTCATCCAATCCCTTACTAATCAGTGATTATATTACCTCAAGGAGAAGATGATGGTAGGATGCATTGTTAAAGTACTCAAACAGGGCCTGAGATTCACAGTATTCAACAATAGGGACTTTTCAAGCCTTGGCTGTTTTCAGTCACACAGAATTAGAATGAGTCTATGATTCTAATTCCCTAGTTCCAAACTCAGTCTGTTGTTGTTTATCAGTCCAGGATCATCATCCTGTAGTAAATACAGTCGCTACGACAACATCATTATCATGTGCTATACATTTCCAGGTCACACAGAATATCATCTCTAGGATATAACTCCTTTTTTTCCCATCATAAAACTGTATAAAATACTTGTTGTTAATTGGGTTGGATGAGTCAGTGGCACATCAATACAAATTGTAACTAGATCCTGTACAAACTTTACAATGTATGAAAAATGCTACGACGACGTGTTGGAAAGCAAACAGATATAAAAAGCTCACTCACGACGACCAACGGACAAACTCAAAAGCATGACTAGAAAAATAACCTCAATCTAATGGTGACACCTTCTTGCTCATATACAAAGGCACAAAGAAAAACAAGAAACTGAAGAACCCATAAGAAACCATGAGAACCCATGAGAACCATGAGAAACCATGATAACCCATGAGAAACTATACAAAAACAGCTCATTAGTACAATTTGTGCAACGAAGCAAAACTAGTGTCAGTGTGACATCACACTGACTGTCTACACAGACTCTGCTTTAGAGACACAATCAGTTATTAATGAGGTGAAATAAATGCACCTGAAGTCGTGGCTGTCTATCCATCTACAGTACAATGAATTCAACAAGATACTGTGGTATTTATGTGTGTGTGTGTGTGTGTGAGTGAGTGAGTGAATGAGTGGCACAGTACAATCACGACATACACAGAAAAGAGCTCTCTCAATCTATCGGTATTACAGAACACTATACAATCTATATATGAGCTGCCCCCCCCCCCCTCCCTACATCCACCCTAGGTCCAGTGATTATCGTCATGGCGATTAATTGATTATAGTGACTCCCATGTTGTTCTCCTTAATGGACAGATCTCAACCCCAGTCCTCTGACATCGCCTTACCCTCATTCCAGTTTGATCAAAAGACCACCTGAACTTAAAATTCCACAACGTTTATCATTTTATAGATCTGTATGAAAATAGAAATGTACCTTTATAGACATTCTACTAAATAATATGTACTACTAACAACTCCTAACACGTCTTCTCTTAGAGGCAAATCCTAACGTCCACTTACGTAACGTTTTCACCTCGTCTCCTCGTGACATCAATGCATGACTGAGTGAACATTTGACTTAAGTGGAATTTAGGATTCTCCCCTAAATAAACACCACATTGATACCACTTGTTCCAAGTCCTGGGTGGGTCGTGTTTAATAGGGCAAACCGTAGCAAAACGTTTTGCAACGGAAAACAAAAACATACGTTCTTATTGGACAAGTTCAGGTAGTACTTGTACCATTTCATTCAGTTTCAAAAACAATTTAATCCCTACTGAACAGGACCCTATGTTTTCAGTGTAGAATTACATGAGGACGTAATACAATGAGTTTCCCTGCTACGCTCATCTTGTGCTTCTACATCAACAACAACACGTAACTCCGTGCACGGTGGTTATACGTTACTATAGAGCACAACAAGCTGGTTATACAACTAGTAGTAGCTACGCAGTGTATGCATCCTAAATGGCTCCCTATTCCCTATAGGTCCCGGTCTAAAGTAGTGCACTACGTAGGGAATAGGGTGCCATTGTTTAGATAATACTTTGCTCACTACGCATCGATAAGCCTATAAACAACGCTATGACACCATTACGACGCCTGTCTTAAATTCTTATGACAGGTCAAGACACTTCATAACAAGTTATAACCTTCATGTCCAGAGAGTAACTGGGCCATAGAATCAGAAGTTATAACCTTCACGTCCCCAGTCCAGAGAGTAACTGGGCCATAGAATCAGAAGTTATAACCTTCACGTCCCCAGTCCAGAGAGTAACTGGGCCATATAATCAGAAGTTATAACCTTCACGTCCCCAGTCCAGAGAGTAACTGGGCCATATAATCAGAAGTTATAACCTTCACGTCCCCAGTCCAGAGAGTAACTGGGCCATAGAATCAGAAGTTATAACCTTCACATCCCCAGTCCAGAGAGTAACTGGGCCATATAATCAGAAGTTATAACCTTCACGTCCCCAGTCCAGAGAGTAACTGGGCCATATAATCAGAAGTTATAACCTTCACGTCCCCAGTCCAGAGAGTAACTGGGCCATATAATCAGAAGTTATAACCTTCACGTCCCCAGTCCAGAGAGTAACTGGGCCATATAATCAGAAGTTATAACCTTCACGTCCCCAGTCCAGAGAGTAACTGGGCCAGACGAATCAGTATGGAAACTTGGGGTGAGTCTCAGTGGTCTAAAGTGGCTTCCTCTCCTTGATTTGCACTGATCAGAGAAGACTGGACAGGTGAAAGGAAATATCCCCAGTCGAGCAGCTTTCACCTATCCTATCTCTCCAGATCACTGCAGATGAAGGAGAAGACAAGGAGAGGAAGTTACTTTTGAGACACAATCTCGGTCCCTGTTGCACACCTCACTGCTGATTGACACTGTGTCCTGCCATCAAACATCAGAACGGCCCCAATATGGCCAACGACTCCATCTCTACCAAGCTATCAGATCTTAACCCAAGGAATGTTAAATTCCTTGCCTTAACCTACCCACACTATCTGATACTTCCTCATCCGCTCACCTATGACCTTTACCCACTTTTGAAGGTGATTGACAGCTCATTTAGCCAATCAGAAGTGGGGCTCGGTTTGCAAATATTCCCCTTTTTAATCAGTAATAAATGATTACATCATTACAGTCCTACTGGAGCTAGTGAACCCAGAGGTAGTGTGTCTAAATAACTTAGAGTCATCATAATAACCATAATAATAAAGGGAACACCATGATAACACTACTACTCTCCAGTTAGTTACTCCCACACAACATCATCCAGTTAGTATAATTCAATATGACAGTTTCTTTTGTTGGCAACATAATAACAGTAAACCATTGGGGGATAGATACAGGAGGCGGGACATCTAACAGTTGATTGACAGATAGAGAAGACAGCGAGTTTCAGCTGTAAACACAGACAGCTGTCTGTTGTTTTGTCCCATCCCCTGGCGTGGAAGTGTGTGTGTGTGTGTGTGTACACGCGTACGTGTGTGTGTGTGTGTGTGTATGAGTGTGTGTGTGAGTGTGTGTGTACGTGTGTGTGTTTAACTGGTACTCTTAATCTCCAGGATAGAGGGGTTGTGATCCAGAATAGCCAGGATGATCTTATCCATGTACTGCCTTAGACGGAAGTTAACACACTCCTGCTCCTTCAGAGCATCCACCAACTAGAGGAGACGAGGGAGGGAGGAGGAGGAGAAGAGGAGGGAGGGAGGGGGAGAGAGAGAGAGAGAATATGTCAATCAAAAGATAGAGCTTTTTAACAAATAAAAAACATTTGACACAAAGTGCCTAACATGAGCCTGTGGCTAAACCGCCCCTTCTCCTGCTGATTTCTTTATATGTCACTCCTATCTCCTCCACTCCACTCCTATCTCCTCCACTCCACTCCTATCTCCTCCACTCCTCTCCTATCTCCTCCACTCCTATCTCCTCCACTCCACTCCTATCTCCCTCCACTCCTATCTCCTCCCTCCACTCCTATCTCCTCCACTCCACTCCCTATCTCCCTCCACTCCTCCTCTCCTATCTCCTCCTCCACTCCTATCTCCTCCACTCCATTCCTACTCTCCTCCACTCCACTCCTATCTCCTCCCTCCCTCTACTCCTTCTCCCTCCACTCCCTCCTATCTCCTCCACTCCCTCACTCCTATCTCCTCCACTCCATTCCTATCTCCTCCACTCCATTCCTATCTCCTCCACTCTAATCCATTCCTATCTCCTCCACTCCACTCCATTCCTATCTCCACTCCACTCCATTCCTATCGCCACTCCACTCCTATCTCTTCCACTCCACTCTCCACTCCTATCTCCTCCACTCCATTCCTATCTCCACTCCACTCTACTCCTATCTCCTCCACTCCACTCCATTCATATCTCCTCCACTCCACTCCATTCCTATCTCCTCCACTCCACTCCTATCTCCTCCACCTCACTCCATTCCTATCTCCTCCACCTCACTCCATTCTCATCTCCTCCACTCCCTTCCATTCCCATCTCCTCCACTCCCTTCCATTCCCATCTCCTCCACTCCACTCCCATCTCCTCCACTCCACTCCATTCCTATCTCCAACACTCCAATCTCCTCCACTCCACTCCTCCATTCCTCTCTTCCACTCCTCTCTTCCACTCCATTCCTCTCTTCCACTCCTCTCTTCCACTCCATTCCTATCTCCTCCATTCCTATCTCCTCCACTCCTATCTCCTCCACTCCACTCCACTCCCCAGTCAGACCCTCTCACCTCGTCCCTAGAAGCATTGTCTATCTCAGCAGCCAGTGACTGGACCTTGGTGTGGCAGGCAAACAGGTTCTTAGCTTCATACAGACTCAGACTGAGGATCTGACTGTTCAGGTCATCGTTCTGGTCCCGTAGCTTAAAGTTCTCCTGTAGGGTGGAGAGAGAGGGAGGAAGGGAGGAGGAAAGAGGGAGGAGACAGAGGGAGGGAGGAGGGAAGAGGGAGGAGAGAGAGGGAGGAGGGGGAGGGAAGAGGGGGGAGAGAGGGAGGGAAGGAGGAGGGAAGAGGGAGGAGAGAGAGGGAGGAGGAGGAGGAAGGAAGGAGGGAAGAGGGAGGAGAGAGGGGAAGAGAGGGGAGGGAGGGAAGAGGGAGGAGAGAGGGGAAGAGAGGGGAGGGAGGGAAGAGGGTGGAGAGAGGGGAAGGGAGGGGAGGGAGGGAAGAGGGTGGAGAGAGAGGGAGGGAGGAAGGAGGGAAGAGGGAGGAGAGAGAGGGAGGGAAGAGGGAGAGGGAGGGAGGAAGGAAGGAGGGAAGAGGGAGGAGAGAGAGGGAGGGAGGGAGGAGGGTGGAGAGAGAGGGAGGGAGGAGAGAGAGGGAGGGAGGTAGAAGGGAAGAGGGAGGAGAGAGGGGGAGGGAGAGAGGAGGGAGGAGGGAAGAGGGTGGAGAGAGAGGGGGGGAGGAAGGAGGGAAGAGGGAGGAGAGAGAGGGAGGGAGGAGGGAAGAGGGTAGAGAGAGAGGGAGGGGGGAGAGAGAGGGAGGGAGGAAGGAGGGAAGAGGGAGGAGTTAGAATATAAACTCTGAGAAAATGTTGATGTCAACGGGGCCTTCCTAATATTGAACACCTTCCTAATATTGAGTTGCCCCCGCCCCCCCCCCCCTACCAAGTTGGCTGGTTGTCCTTTGGATGGTGGACCATTCTTGATACATACGGGAAACAGTTGCGCGTGAAAAACCCAGCAGCGTTGCAGTTCTTGACACAAACCAGTGCACCTGGCACCTACTACCATACCCCGTTCAAAGGCACTTAAATATTTTGTCTTGCCCATTCACCCTCTGAATGGCACACATACACAATCCATGTCTCAATTGTCTCAAGGCTTAAAAATCCTTCTTTAACCCGTCTCCTCCCCTTCATGTACACTGATTGAAGTGGATTTAACAGGTGACATCAATAAGGGATCATAACTTTCTCCTGGATTCACCTGGTCAGCCTGTCATGGAAAGAGCAGGTGTTTATAATGTTTTATACACTAAGTGTATGTCTCTGTGTTTGTGTGTGTGTGTACTTAGGTGTGTGTACACGTTCAGCGTGTGTGTGGGAGCCTCACCTGTTTGAGTCTCTTGACCTCATGCTCCATCTCTATCTCCCGTGTCTTGGCGTTGTATTCTGATAGCCCCGCCCCCTGCCCCTTCTCTGAACCCAGCTTAAACAGCTGCAGGTACTCCAACTCCCGACGTAGGTCCTCAATCAACTACAAAGATGGAGGGAGGGAGGGAGGGAGGGAGGGATAGAGGGGGAGAGAAAGATGGAGAGTAGTAGGGTGGCAAGAGAGAGTGGGAGGGGGGAGAGAGATGGAGGGGAGGGAGGGAGAGATGGGGGGAAATAGGGAGGGAGAGATGGAGGGGAGGGAGAGAGAGATGAAGGGGGAAAGAGGGAGGGAGGGGAGGGAGGGAGAGATGGGGAGGGAGGGAGAGGTGGAGGTGAGGGAGGGAGAGAGAGATGGAGGGGGAGGGAGAGAGGGAGGGAGGGAGGGAGAGAGAGATGAAGGGGGAAAGAGGGAGGGAGGGGAGGGAGAGAGAGATGGGGAGGGAGGGAGAGGTGGAGGGTGAGGGAGGGAGAGAGAGATGGAGGGGGTGGGAGAGAGATGGAGGGGGAGGGAGAGAGAGATGGAGGGGGAGGGAGAGAGAGATGGAGGGGGAGAGAGGGAGGGAGAGATGGAGGGGGAGGGAGAGAGAGTTTGTCTGTCACACCAATGTAGTTTCTTTGGTCCTTAGAAGTTAAAATACAGAAGATTGTGAATTTGGTCTAAAGCAGTAGAGTGCAATAGGAATGAATGGAGGAAAATATATTACAATGATAGTGTGTGTGTGTGTGTGTGTGTGTGTGTGTGTGTGTGTGTGTGTGTCCGCGCGGGTCTGTGTGTGTACCTCTTGCATGGCCTCTCTCTCCTTCTGGGATTCATGTCTGTTCTGCCACAGCTTGTCCATCATCTTCCTGTAGAGGTCCATCTCATCTTTCAGCCTCAGACTGGTGTCCTCTAACCTGTCTGTCATACGCTGCTTCTCCTGGGGGAGGGAGAGGGGAGAGTAATCCATTGACAGACAGGCATACAGGCAGATAGACAGGCATACAGGCATACAGGCAGACAGGCAGGCAGGCAGGCAGACAGGCAGGCAGACAGGCAGGCAGGCAGGCAGGCAGGCAGGCAGACAGGCAGGCAGACAGGCAGGCAGACAGACAGACAGGCAGGCAGACAGGCAGGCAGACAGGCAGACAGGCAGGCATACAGGCAGATAGACAGGCAGGCAGACAGGCAGGCAGACAGGCAGACAGACAGGCAGACAGACAGGCAGACTGTATGACCACCCACCTGGTCTAGTTTCTCAGTCTGAGACTTCAGTTTACACACAGTCAGTTTCATCTCTCCATTCTCCTCCTCCAGCTGCTGAACTCTATAGAGACAGAGAAAACAGTTACGCAGATATCTACCATTTATATGACCAATTTACAGCTGTTCCTGTGTGTTACTGTTACTAAGGGGTTCCTCTGTGTTACTAAGGGGTTCCTGTGTGTTACTAAGGTGTTCCTGTGTGTTACTAAGGGGTTCCTGTGTGTTACTAAGGTGTTCCTGAGTGTTACTAAGGGGTTCCTGTGTGTTACTAAGGTGTTCCTGTGTGTTACTAAGGTGTTCCTGTGTGTTACTAAGGTGTTCCTGTGTGTTACTAAGGGGTTCCTGTGTGTTACTAAGGGGTTCCTTAGGGTTCCTGTGTGTTACTAAGGGGTTCCTGTGTGTTACTAAGGGGTTCCTTAGGGTTCCTGTGTGTTACTAAGGGGTTCCTGTGTGTTACTAATGTGTTCCTGTGTGTTACTAAGGTGTTCCCGTGTGTTACTAAGGGGTTCATGTGTGTTACTAAGGTGTTCCTGAGTGTTACTAAGGGGTTCCTGTGTGTTACTAAGGGGTTCCTGTGTGTTACTAAGGGGTTCCTGTGTGTTACTAAGCGGTTCCTGTGTGTTACTAAGGTGTTCCTGTGTGTTACTAAGGTGTTCCTGTGTGTTACTAAGGGGTTCCTCTGTGTTACTAAGGGGTTCCTGTGTGTTACTAAGGGTGTTCCTGTGTGTTACTAAGGGGTTCCTGTGTGTTACTAAGGGGTTCCTGTGTGTTACTAAGGGGTTCCTGTGTGTTACTAAGGGGTTCCTGTGTGTTACTAAGGGGTTCCTGTGTGTTACTAAGGGGTTCCTGTGTGTTACTAAGGTGTTCCTGTGTGTTACTAAGGGGTTCCTGTGTGTTACTAAGGGGTTCCTGTGTGTTACTAAGGTGTTCCTGTGTGTTACTAAGGGGTTCCTGTG
Source organism: Coregonus clupeaformis (assembly GCF_020615455.1). Lineage (NCBI taxonomy): Eukaryota > Metazoa > Chordata > Actinopteri > Salmoniformes > Salmonidae > Coregonus > Coregonus clupeaformis. The sequence goes on from NC_059226.1 coordinate 20,869, forward strand.
TGTTACTAAGGGGTTCCTGTGTGTTACTAAGGGGTTCCTGTGTGTTACTAAGCGGTTCCTGTGTGTTACTAAGGTGTTCCTGTGTGTTACTAAGGTGTTCCTGTGTGTTACTAAGGGGTTCCTCTGTGTTACTAAGGGGTTCCTGTGTGTTACTAAGGGGTTCCTGTGTGTTACTAAGGTGTTCCTGTGTGTTACTAAGGGGTTCCTGTGTGTTACTAAGGGGTTCCTCTGTGTTACTAAGGGGTTCCTGTGTGTTACTAAGGGGTTCCTGTGTGTTACTAAGGGGTTCCTCTGTGTTACTAAGGGGTTCTTGTGTGTTACTAAGGGGTTCCTGTGTGTTACTAAGGGGTTCCTGTGTGTTACTAAGGGGTTCCTGTGTGTTACTAAGGGGTTCCTCTGTGTTACTAAGGGGTTCCTGTGTGTTACTAAGGTGTTCCTGTGTGTTACTAAGGGGTTCCTGTGTGTTACTAAGGGGTTCCTGTGTGTTACTAAGGGGTTCCTGTGTGTTACTAAGGGGTTCCTCTGTGTTACTAAGGGGTTCCTGTGTGTTACTAAGGGGTTCCTGTGTGTTACTAAGGGGTTCCTGTGTGTTACTAAGGTGCGCTTGATTTCGCTCGGAGGTTGGACTTTTGGAACTATTTCATTGGTTCCATCGTACCAGAACAAGTGTGTGTGTACCTGTTACTGAGCAGCTCTATGTCAGTGTTCTTGTCTCTCTCCATCTTGCAGTAGGTCTCTCTGTGTCTATGTGCCTCTTCCTCTAGGCTCTGTTCTGCTCTGCTCTCCTGATCCTTCAGCTGCTCCTCCAACTCATGAACCCTGGGAGACAGAGAGACACAACATCGTCATTACACAATGAACCCTGGGAGACAGAGACAACATCGTCATTACACAATGAACCCTGGGAGACAGAGAGAGACAACATCGTCATTACACAATGAACCCTGGGAGACAGAGACACAACATCGTCATTACACAATGAACCCTGGGAGACAGAGACACAACATCGTCATTACACAATGAACCCTGGGAGACAGAGACACAACATCGTCATTACACAATGAACCCTGGGAGACAGAGAGACAACATCGTCATTACACAATGAACCCTGGGAGACAGAGAGACAACATCGTCATTACACAAATGTCATAAATATCAATAAAAGTCTTAAAAACAGTGTGGCCGGGATTCAATCAGAGGCAAGTCGTCAACACTACCAACAATGCACCATTTAAAGGACATTTCCCTGATGTTAGCATTCACGGTAAACACTGCAGATGTCAGCTCAAGTGTTAATGACCTTTAAATGTCAAGTGTCACTTGCCAACAACGCACCTTTGATTGAATCCCGCCCTGTGCCTTTCTATTCATAAGTATACACTACTGTTATATGGTATTTAAAATACTTTTGTGTATTTGAGTACTGTATTTTCAAATACACAGCCCAAAACAACTACCTTTATTTGAGTATTTGAATAGTTATTTGTAAAAACTGAATAGTCTGCCAAATTGTATTTAAAATACACTAACTTAAATACACTTGCATTTAACCCAGGTATTTGAAAAAAAATATACACTTTCCAAGTGTATTTCCAAATACATTACAATATTGAAAAGATATCTGAATACTTACTTTGAATGTATGTGAAAGTAATTGAGATATTTGACATTTGTCTATATTTATATATACAGTATATCTTACCTGTGTACTAGCTGTGTGTTGCCCTGTTTGAGTTTAGACTTGAGGTCTCCATTAGCCAGATTGTCATTCTCCAGCTCTGTCACTTTCTTCTCCAGGTAACTCACCTGAGGACAGACAGACATACAGAGCAGACACATAGGTACAGGTGAGACCAAAGAAACGGGACCCGATGCCTCCCTACTCAGCCAAGGAGTGGATTTGGGGTAAAGCCCTGTGATAGTCTAGTGTCCTGTCCAGGGGGTAAAGGCCTGTGATAGTCTAGTGTCCTGCCAAGGAGCTGGATTTGGGGTAAAGCCCTGTGATAGTCTAGTGTCCTGTCTAGGAGATGGATTTGGGGTAAAGCCCTGTGATAGTCTAGTGTCCTGTCCAGGGGGTAAAGGCCTGTGGTAGTCTAGTGTCCTGTCCAGGGGGTAAAGCCCTGTGATAGTCTAGTGTCCAGGGGGTAAAGCCCTGTGGTAGTCTAGTGTCCTGTCCAGGGGGTAAAGCCCTGTGATAGTCTAGTGTCCTGTTCAGGGGGTAAAGCCCTGTGATAGTCTAGTGTCCAGGGGGTAAAGCCCTGTGATAGTCTAGTGTCCTGTCCAGGGGGTAAAGCCCTGTGATAGTCTAGTGTCCTGTTCAGGGGGTAAAGCCCTGTGATAGTCTAGTGTCCAGGGGGTAAAGCCCTGTGATAGTCTAGTGTCCTCTTCAGGGGATGGATTTGGCTGTTAGGCTATATTCATAACTGCCTGAAATAAAACTCTTATATGAAAGAGGTGTTTTAATTGTGGGATAATAATCATCATAGCAGTTCATTTACAGAGGAAAATATCTGTTTTGGGGGGGTACGGGGTGTGTGTGTGTGTGTGTGTGTGTGTCTGTACCATGTGTGCGTACCTTCTCAGTGATGTCCACATCACAAGAGTCGATGGAGTCTCTGAACAGGTCCTCTGTGCTTCCCTGACTGCTGCTAAACGCACTGTGGTTGTGCTGGAACAACTGACTGTAGAGGGGAGGAGAGGGGGAGGAGGAGGAGAGGAGAGGGGGAGGAGGAGGAGAGGGGGAGGAGGAGAGGAGGAGGAAGAGAAGAGAGGGGGAGGAGGAGAGAGGGAGGAGGAGAGGGGGAGGAGGAGAGAGGGAGGAGGAGAGGGGGAGGAGGAAGAGAAGAAAAAGATGAAGAGGTGGGTAATTAACTACATTAATTTCTTTTTTTGTGATGCATTTTTTATGAAGATTTTCCCAAAGTATAAGTAGAGCGAGATAAGATACTAAAACAACAGAACACCTGATCCACAGTACAGTCCCTCCCTCTACCAGCCACCTGATCCATCAGATAACCACAGTACAGTCCCTCCCTCTACCTCCTACCCTCCCTCTCCCTCCTAATCCCACCCTCCCTCCCTTTCCATCTCCCACCCACCCTCCCAGACTCCCTCTCCCTCCCAGCCTCCCTCTCCCTCCCAGCCTCCCTCTGCCTCCCAGACCCCCTCTCCCTCCCAGACTCCCTCACCCACCCACCCACCCTCCCAGACCCCCTCTCCCTCCCAGACCTCCTCTCCCTCCCAGACTCCCTCACCCACCCACCCACCCTCCCAGACCTCCTCTCCCTCCCAGACCCCCTCTCCCTTCCAGACTTCCTCTCCCTCCCAGACCCCCTCTCCCTCCCAGACTCCCTCTCCCTCCCAGACCTCCTCTCCCTCCCAGACCCCCTCTCCCTTCCAGACTCCCTCTCCCTCCCAGACCCCTCTCCTCCCAGACTCCCTCTCCCTCCCAGACCTCCTCTCCCTCCCAGACCCCCTCTCCCTTCCAGACTCCCTCTCCCTCCCAGACTCCCTCACCCACCCACCCACACTCCCAGACCCCCTCTCCCTCCCAGACCTCCTCTCCCTCCCAGACCCCTTCCCTTCACCTACCCACCCACCCTCCCTCTCACCCACCCTCCCTCTCCCTCCCAGACTCCCTCTCCCTCCCAGCCTCCCTCTGCCTCCCAGACTCCCTCTCCCTCCCAGACCCCCTCTCCCTCCCAGACCCCCTCTCCCTCCCAGACTCCCTCTCCCTCCCAGATTCCCTCTCCCTCTCCCTCCCTCCCAGACCCCCTCTCCCTCCCAGACTCCCTCTCCCTCCCAGACCCCCTCTCCCTCCCAGACCCCCTCTCCCTTTCTGTTGGGGCTGTAAAAAGATGGTCTCAGTAACTTACCGTCCAAAGGCAGTGCTGGATATCTTTCTGTTGGGGCTGTAAAATGATAAACAGGAAGATCAGATATTGTAACTTTCCCCATCTTCTAATGTCTTACCTATATAATCAGTATTATATTTAAATCAGCATTATGATGAAATGACCTCCAGGGCTGTGATCAGAAACACACAGGGCATGGTATAGGGTTGGTTTTATAGGAAGAACAGGGTTGAGTGGGACTGGGGGCAAAGGAAGAGCATGGAGCAGGGTTAAGACAGGTTTAGAAGCCTGGCTGGTGAACGGGGTCAGTGTGGAGCAGAGTTAAGACAGGTTTAGAAGCCTGGCTGGTGAACGGGGTCAGTGTGGAGCAGGGTTAAGACAGGTTTAGAAGCCTGGCTGGTGAACGGGGTCAGTGTGGAGCAGGGTTAAGACAGGTTTAGAAGCCTGGCTGGTGAACAGGGTCAGGGTGGAGCAGGGTTAAGAGAGGTTTAGAAGCCTGGCTGGTGAACGGGGTCAGGGTGGAGCTGGGTTAAGAGAGGTTTAGAAGCCTGGCTGGTGAACGGGGTCAGGGTGGAGCTGGGTTAAGAGAGGTTTAGAAGCCTGGCTGGTGAACGGGGTCAGGGTGGAGCTGGGTTAAGAGAGGTTTAGAAGCCTGGCTGGTGAATGGGGTCAAGGCCGGTAGTTACGTTAGTGCCAGGCAGGGATTAGTGAGGTAGATTAGATAACAAGAGGAAGGCTGTGGTGACATCAGGGAGAACCACGCTATATATAGATCACCTGAGTAATGTCCTGGGCTGTCCTGGGCTAGGATCCTATTATAACCTGACCTGCTTTTACATAACACACACACACACACACACACACACACACACACAGCCTGAGACACAGATGTCTCTCACACACTGATACACACATCAGCTTTACACTCATTACTGTGTTACAGCACCCTCAAGTAGAAGACACGACCACAGCGTGTGTGTGTGTGTGTGTGTGTGTGTGTGTGTGTGTGTGTATGTAACCATAGCTAAACTAACCAGCATCTTAGAAGAGTCTCATACACCACCTCATCACAAATGGACTGTAACCATAGAAACACAACACACAGAACGGTCACAGCAGAGAGAGTCCCCATCTGTCCTGACCTCTACTTGACTCATCAACAACATGGTGTGACTGTGACTGTGTCCCAAATGGCACCCTATTCCCTACAGAGCCCTATAGGCCCTTGTCTAAAGTAGTGCACTACATAGGGAATAGGGTGCTGTTTGGGAGGCAGGCAGGGATTGAACCAGTGATACAAGAGAGCATGAAGGACGGTTGCTATGGTGAACAAAACAATATAAAAAGGAGATATGAAGTAGACTTTGGTTCATACAGCAATCCTGCCCTACAGCTTGACCGAAGTATCCTGTCTACACCAACCACTGTGTTAAGTAATGCTGCCCTCTATACTAGCCAACACTAATCATGGTGGTAAAAAAATTTAATCTGCTCTATTTCTATGTCCATTTCTCAGGCCAATAACACCTGAACCGTAGAATCTGTAGTAGCAGACCACAGCATTAGGCTCACACCAAGCCTTTACTGAATGCTCTCATCCCTCTCCAGAATACACTGCTGACCACACCCTCCATAGACACACACGCACGCATGTGCACACACACACACACACGCACACACACTTTTCCCTTCTGCCAAACTTAACCCAGCCTGTGTCTAACTGGGATGCAGTTGCTATGGTAACAATTCTGCCCTTACCAAATCTCTTTCCCTAGAAAAGGAGGGAAGAGGAGAGAGAGAGAGGGAGAGAGGGAGGGAGGGGGAGAGATAGAGAGAGAGAGCGAAAGACAGAGAGAGAGATAGAGAGAGAGAGAGCGGGAGGAGGGGGATCTGCTAAATCATAAACATCCAGTGAGAGCTAATCTGTGCTGTAACATGACATGGTAGGAATCCACCACAAAGACAAAGTGTTAGGCGTCCACTTCATTGGAAATGGCTTCCTGAATAGGCTAGTGCTGCGATGGGAGATTCACTAAAGAACAGCAACGTTTTCTCATTTATTTCAAGGAGAGAGAGTGGTGGTTTGATGGTGAATGTATTTGTGTGCACATGCAAATTTGAATTAATGTACAGTACCGGTCAAAAGTTTGGACACACCTACTCTCTCTCCTTGGGTTTTTCTTTATTTGTACTATTTTCTACATTGTAGAATAATAGTGAAGACATCAAAACTATGAAATAACACATATGGAATCATGTAGTAACCAAAAAAGTGTTAAACAAATCAAAATATATTTTATATATTTGAGATTCTTCAAATAGCCACCCTTTGCCTTGATGACAGCTTTTCACACTCTTGGCATTGTCTCAACCAGCTTCACCTGGAATGCTTTTCCACCAGTCTTGAAGGAGTTCCCACATATGCTGAGCACTTGTTGGCTGCGTTTCCTTCTGTCACGTCCTGACCTACAGAACTCTAGTTAGTTTGGTCAGGGTGTGCATGTTGAGTTCTATGTGGTGGTAGATCTATGTTTAGATCTAGGTGTTGTATGTCTATGTTTGGCCGGGTGTGATTCCCAATCAGAGGCAGCTGTCGCTCGTTGTCTCTGATTGGGGATCATACTTAGGCAGCCTTGGTCTGACCCGTCCTTCAACGTACGTGACAGAAGATCCCACCAAAAATGGACCAAGCAGCGTGCCCAGGAGCAGACACCCTGGACACAGGTGGGGATGGATCACCGTCCTTGGGAGGAGACAGTGGAGGCCCGGGTTAGAGAGGAGCAACGCAACACAGAAGGCGCCGGCCGAGGAGGAAGCCCAAGAAGCAGCCCCAAGAAAATGTTGAGGGGGGACTCACAGGGTGGACGACGAGGCAGCAGGAGGCCGGGAAAGGGCTGACTAGAGAGGAGGAGGACGCTATTTTAGAGGTCCTCCAAGACCTGCGGATCGAGAGAGAAGAGCCCCGACCACTGCACCCGGTGGGGTTCCAGTTGGAGTCCCTACGACCATGGGAACAGGAATGGGAACAGTTTTACACTGAGGAGTCGGAGGATGACGACGACGATGAGTTTCTGTTCCCTAACTCGTGGGGGCTCCCGGAGGAGTCTTCACTGGAGGAGGATTGGGCGTGGAGAGAGAAGGACTGGAACGGTCGTACATATTCAAACGGCAGTTCCCAGTCCAGCACGGCCCGTGCCTGCTCCTCGCACCAAGCCAGTGGTGCGGGTTCCCAGTCCGGCACGGCCCGTGCCTACTCCCCGCACCAAGCCAGTGGCGCGTGTTTCCAGTCCGGCACAGCCAGTTCCAGGACAGAAACACGCACCTAAAATGGAGTCAGCAGGTACAGTCGGTCCGTCCGAATCTTGGGAGGAACGTATCCAACGGCAGGCGAGCAGGATCCAGGCGCTCGGCAGCGCAATGGTGCACATGGTGAGTACATTGGAGCGATGGGAGAGAGGTGGCGTTTCTACACCTCCTCCAACCACACAACTCACCCGACCTCCAGCGACGGTCCCCTGCAGGGAGCTCCTAAACGTGTCGGTGCCCAGTCTGGGGCCGGCAACCAGTCCTATTACAGGGCTGGAATTTCCCTCTGCATCGGTGCCCAGGCTGGGCACGGCGTTTAGTCCTGCTCCAGAGATGGGGATGGATACGGGTCCGGAAGTTTGCTCCACTCCGGAGCCAGAGCAGTCCGCTCCACCGGTGCCCAGTCCTGCTCTGGTCAGCGGCTCCATTCCGGAGTCAGAGCATTCCGCTCCACCGGGGTCTAGTCCTGCTCCGGTCAGCGTCTCCACTCTGGAGCCAGAGCAATCCGCTCCACCGGTGCCTGATCCAGCTCCGGTCGGTTGCTCCACTCCGGAGCCAGAGCAGTCCGCTCCACCGGGGTCCAGTCCTGCTCCGGTCAGCGTCTCCACTCCGGAGCCAGAGCAATCCGCTCCACTGGTGCGTGTATCCAGTCCGGCACGGCCCGTTCCTGCTCCTCGCCCCAGACCTGTGGTGCGTGTTCCCAGTCCGGCCCGGCCCTGCTCCTCGCACCAAGCCAGTGGTGCGTGTTCCCAGTCCAGCCCGGCCCGTTCCAGCAAAGCACCCCCACACCATCACACCTTCTCCTCCATGCTTCACGGTGGGAAATACACATGCCGAGATCATCCGTTGACCCACACTGCGTCTCACAAAGACACGCCGGTTGGAACCAAAAATCTCAAATTTGGACTCCAGACCAAAGGACACATTTCCACCAGTCTGATGTCCACTGCTTGTGTTTCTTGGCCCAAGCAGGTCTCTTCTTATTATTGGTGTCCTTTAGTAGTGGTTTCTTTGCAGGAATTCGACCATGAAGGCCTGATTCACACAGTCCCCTCTGTTGAGATGTGTCTGTGACTTGAACTCTGTGAAGCATTTATTTGGGCTGCAATTTCTGAGGCTGGTAACTCTAATGAACTTATCCTCTGCAGCAGAGGTAACTCTGGGTCTTCCATTCCTGTTGCGGTCCTCATGAGAGCCAGTTTCATCATAGCGCTTGATGGTTTTTGCGACTGCACTTGAAGAAACGTTCAAAGTTCTTGAAATGTTCCGGATTGACTGACCTTCATGTCTTAAAGTGATGATGGACTGTTGTTTCTCTTTGCTTATTTGAGCTGTTTTTGCCATAAAATGGACTTGGTCTTTTACCAAATAGGGCTATCTTCTGTATACCAACCCTACCTTGTCACAACACAACTGACTGGCTCAAACGCATTAAAAAGGAAAGAAATTCCACAAATTAACTTTTAAGAAGGCACACCTGTTAATTGAAATGCATTCCAGGAAGCTGGTTGAGAGAATGCCAAGAGTGTGCAAAGCTGTCATCAAGGCAAAGGGTGGCTATTTGAAGAATCTCAAATATAAAATATATTTTGATATATTTGTTTAACACTTTTTTGGTTACTACATGATTCCATATGTGCTATTTCATAGTTTTGATGTCTTCACTATTATTCTACAATGTAAAATAATAGTAAAAATAAAGAAAAACCCTGGAATTAATAGGTGTGTCCAAACTTTTGACTGGAAGTGTATGTATGTATGTATGTATGTATGTGTGTGTATGTGTGTGTGTGTGTGTGTGTGTGTGTGTGTGTGTGTTACCTGTTGGCTTTGAGGTTGTTGAGCCTGGCCTCCAGGTCGTTGAGCAGGTTAACCTTCTTATAGCACTGAGAACAATACACGTCCAACACATCACTGTTGTACAGGTGACACACTTTCAGAGGGGTCTGACCAGCACTACAGAACGAGAGAGAGAGAGAGAGAGAGAGAGAGAGAGAGAGAGAGAGAGAGAGAGAGAGAGAGATGCACAGATAGACTATAATTACACACAGTGCTTTGTATCTGTCAATAGCACAGAGCAATAGGTTTCCTTCCTGTTACACATGCATGTATGTTGGTGTATCACAGGGTTCTTCAATTCCGGTCCTGGAGGGCCGAAACACCTCTGTTTTTCATCCTCTCCTTCTAATCAGGGGCTAATTCAGACCTGGGACACCAGGTCAGTGCAATTAACTACCAGGTAGAAATTAAAAACAGAAGTGTTTTGGCCCTCCAGGACCGGAATTGAAGAACCCTGGTGTATCATGTAAAGGGTTCTAGTGTGGAGTGTGTGTTGGTGTAGAGAGATGTATAGTCCACTTGAGTAGCTAGCATGACTGACTTTGTGCTAGCTAGCCAACGTTTAATTATTTCTGCGTTATGAAAGGAACTAGACACGGACACGAATGATCTGTTTAGTGTGTTAACCCACTATTGGTAGTTTGTTGTAACCAAGTATTGGTGCTAAACCGTGTGTTATTGGATGCTAGCATGCTAGTTAGCTATGGCGTCATAGGATACGGTGCCCTGGGCGGTTTTCACGGAAGAATACTGTACCAAGTTAGCTAGCTGAATAAACTAAGTTAGAGTCTATTCCTAGAAAACATTGAACCGCTGTAGTTTACAACAACTATAATTTCTAAAGTGGAAGTTGGGAGAGTTATATTTGAGTGTTTCAGTGAAAGGTGAGGGAGGCCCCGCTCTCTCGCTTCCCCAGATGTTTAGTTAATTTTATTCCGATCTCTTTTGCATTATTGTAGCCTTTCTCTGTAGCCTGTCAACTATGTGTCTGTCTATCCCTGTTCTCTCCTCTCTGCACAGGCCATACAAACGCTTCACACCGCGTGGCTGCTACCACTCTAATCTGGTGGTCCCTGCACGCACGACCCACGTGGAGTTCCAGGTCTCCGGCAGCCTCTGGAACTGCCGTTCTGCGGCCAACAAGGCAGAGTTCATCTCAGCCTATGCTACCCTCCAGTCCCTCGACTTCTTGGCACTGACGGAAACATGGATTACCACAGAAAACACTGCTACTCCTTCTGCTCTTTCCTCGTCTGATCATGTGTTCTTGCATACCCCGAGAGCATCTGGTCAGCGCGGCGGTGGCACAGGAATCCTCATCTCTCCCAAGTGGACATTCTCTCTTTTCCCCGACCCATCTATCTCCTCATTTGAATTCCATGCTGTCACAGTCACTAGCCCATTCAAGCTTAACATCCTTATCATTTATCGCTCTCCAGGTTCCCTTGGAGAGTTCATCAATGAGCTTGACGCCTTGATAAGTTCCTTTCCTGATGATGGCTCACCCCTCACAGTTCTGGGTGACTTTAACCTCCCTACGTCTGCCTTTGACTCATTTCTCTCTGCCTCCTTCTTTCCACTCCTTTCCTCTTTTGACCTCACCCTCTCCCCCTACTCACAAGGCAGGCAATACGCTTGACCTCATCTTTACTAGATGCTGTTCTTCTACTAATCTCACTGCAACTCCCCTCCAAGTCTCCGACCACTACTTTGTATTCTTTTCTCTCTCGCTCTCCTCCAACACTACTCACTCTGCCCCTACTCAGATGGTAATGTGCCATCGCAACCTTCGCTCTCTCTCTCCCGCTACTCTCTCCTCTTCCATCCTATCATCTCTTCCCTCTGCTAAATCCTTCTCTCTCCGATCTCCTGATTCTGCCTCCTCAACCCTCCTCTCCTCCCTTTCTGCATCCTTTGACTCTCTATGTCCCCTATCCTCCCGACCGGCTCGGTCCTCCCCTCCTGCTCCGTGGCTTGACGACTCATTGCGAGCTCACAGAACAGTGCTCCGGGCAGCCGGAAATGGAGGAAAACTAGACTCCCTGCGGACCTGTCATCTTTTCACTCCCTCCTCTCTACATTTCAAGCCTCTGGCTCTAACCCTAGGAATCTATTTGCCACCTTCTCCTCCCTGCTGAATCCTCCTCCCCCCCCCCTCCCTCCTCCCTCTCTGTGGATGACTGTCAACCATTTTGAAAAGAAGGTTGACGACATCCGATCCTCATTTATTAAGTCAATGACACCACTGGTCCTGCTCACACTGCCCTACCCTATGCTTTGACTTCTTTCTCCCTCTCTCTGAAATCTTGCGACTTGTGACGGCCGGCCGCCCAACAACCTGCCCTCTTGACCCTATCCTCTCCTCTCTTCTCCAGACCATTTCCGGAGACCTTCTCCCTTACCTCACCTCGCTCATCAACTCATCCTTGACCGCTGGCTATGTCCCTTCCGTCTTCAAGAGAGCGAGAGTTGCCCCCCTTCTCAAAAAACCTACACTCGATCCCTCCGATGTCACCAACTACAGAACAGTATCCTTTCTTTATTTTCTCTCCAAAACTCTTGAGCGTGCCGTCTCTAGCCAACTCTCCTGCTATCTCTCTCAGAATGACCTTCTTGATCCAAACCAGTCAGGTTTCAAGACTGGTCATTCAACTGAGACTGCTCTTCTCTGTGTCACGGAGGCTCTCCACACTGCTAAAGCTAACTCTCTCTCCTCTGCTCTTATCCTTCTAGACCTATCTGCTGCCTTTGATACTGTGAACCATCAGATCCTCCTCTCCACCCTCTCCGAGTTGGGCATCTCCGGCGCTGCTCACTCTTGGATTGCGTCCTACCTGACAGGTCGCTCCTACCAGGTGGCATGGCGAGAATGTCTCCGCTCAACGTGCTCTCACCACTGGTGTCCCCCAGGGCTCAGTTCTAGTCCCTCTCCTATTCTCTCTATACACCAAGTCACTTGGCTGTCATATCCTCACATGGTCTCTCCTATCATTGCTACGCAGACGACACACAATTAATTTTCTCCTTTCCCCCTTCTGATAACCAGGTGGCGAATCGCATCTCTGCATGTCTGGCGGACATATCAGTGTGGATGTCGGATCACCACCTCAAGCTGAACCTCGGCAAGACGGAGCTGCTCTTCCTCCCGGGGAAGGACTGCCCGCTCCATGATCTCGCCATCACGGTTGACAACTCCATTGTGTCCTCCTCCCAGAGTGCAAGGAACCTTGGCGTGACCCTGGACAACACCCTGTCGTTCTCCGCTAACATCAAAGCGGTGACCCGATCCTGTAGGTTCATGCTCTACAACATTCGCAGAGTACGACCCTACCTTACACAGAAAGCGGCACAGATCCTAATCCAGGCACTTGTCATCTCCCGTCTGGATTACTGCAACTCGCTGTTGGCTGGGCTCCCTGCCTGTGCCATTAAACCCCTACAACTTATCCAGAACCTGTGCAGTCCGTTTGGTGTTCAACCTTCCCAAGTTCTCTCATGTCACCCCGCTCCTCCGCACACTCCACTGGCTTCCAGTTGAAGCTCGCATCTACTACAAAACCATGGTGCTTGCCTACGGAGCTGTGAGGGGAACGGCACCTCCTTACCATCAGGCTCTGATCAGACCCTACACCCAAACGAGGGCACTACGTTCATCCACCTCTGGCCTGCTAGCCCCCCTACCTCTACGGAAGCACAGTTCCCTCTCAGCCCAGTCAAAGCTATTCGCTGCTCTGGCACCCCAATGGTGGAACAAGCTCCTCCACGACGCCAGGACAGCGGAGTCCCTGACCACCTTCCGGAGACACTTGAAACCCTACCTCTTTAAGGAATACCTGGAATAGTATAACAGTAATCCTTCTACCCCCCAACCCCCATTAAAAAAAAAAAAAAAAGAAAAAGTGGTTGTCCCACTGGCTATCCTAAATTGAATGCACCAGTAAGTCGCTCTGGATAAGAGCGTCTGCTAAATGATTTAAATGTAAATGTGTAGCATGTAAAGGGTTTTAGTGTGGAGTGTATGTTGGTGTATCATGTAAAGGGTTCTAGTGTGGAGTGTATGTTGGTGTATCATGTAAAGGGTTCTAGTGTGGAATGTATGTTGGTGTATCATGTAAAGGGTTCTAGTGTGGAATGTATGTTGGTGTATCATGTAAAGGGTTCTAGTGTGGAGTGTATGTTGGTGTATCATGTAAAGGGTTCTAGTGTGGAGTGTATGTTGGTGTATCATGTAAAGGGTTCTAGTGTGGAGTGTATGTTGGTGTATCATGTAAAGGGTTCTAGTGTGGAGTGTATGTTGGTGTATCATGTAAAGGGTTCTAGTGTGGAGTGTATGTTGGTGTATCATGTAAAGGGTTCTAGTGTGGAGTGTATGTTGGTGTATCATGTAAAGGGTTCTAGTGTGGAGTGTATGTTGGTGTATCATGTAAAGGGTTCTAGTGTGGAGTGTATGTTGGTGTATCATGTAAAGGGTTCTAGTGTGGAGTGTATGTTGGTGTATCATGTAAAGGGTTCTAGTGTGGAGTGTATGTTGGTGTATCATGTAAAGGGTTCTAGTGTGGAGTGTATGTTGGTGTATCATGTAAAGGGTTCTAGTGTGGAGTGTATGTTGGTGTATCATGTAAAGGGTTCTAGTGTGGAGTGTATGTTGGTGTATCATGTAAAGGGTTCTAGTGTGGAGTGTATGTTGGTGTATCATGTAAAGGGTTCTAGTGTGGAGTGTATGTTGGTGTATCATGTAAAGGGTTCTAGGTGGAGTGTATGTTGGTGTATCATGTAAAGGGTTCTAGTGTGGAGTGTATGTTGGTGTATCATGTAAAGGGTTCTAGTGTGGAGTGTATGTTGGTGTATCATGTAAAGGGTTCTAGTGTGGAGTGTATGTTGGTGTATCATGTAAAGGGTTCTAGTGTGGAGTGTATGTTGGTGTATCATGTAAAGGGTTCTAGTGTGGAGTGTATGTTGGTGTATCATGTAAAGGGTTCTAGTGTGGAGTGTATGTTGGTGTATCATGTAAAGGGTTCTAGTGTGGAGTGTATGTTGGTGTATCATGTAAAGGGTTCTAGTGTGGAGTGTATGTTGGTGTATCATGTAAAGGGTTCTAGTGTGGAGTGTATGTTGGTGTATCATGTAAAGGGTTCTAGTGTGGAGTGTATGTTGGTGTATCATGTAAAGGGTTCTAGTGTGGAGTGTATGTTGGTGTATCATGTAAAGGGTTCTAGTGTGGAGTGTATGTTGGTGTATCATGTAAAGGGTTCTAGTGTGGAGTGTATGTTGGTGTATCATGTAAAGGGTTCTAGTGTGGAGTGTATGTTGGTGTATCATGTAAAGGGTTCTAGTGTGGAGTGTATGTTGGTGTTTGGAGGTGTTCTAGTGTGATATGTTGGTGTATCATTAGGGTTCTAGTGTGGAGTGTATGTTGGTGTATCATGTAAAGGGTTCTAGTGTGGAGTGTATGTTGGTGTATCATGTAAAGGGTTCTAGTGTGGAGTGTATGTTGGTGTATCATGTAAAGGGTTCTAGTGTGGAGTGTATGTTGGTGTATCATGTAAAGGGTTCTAGTGTGGAGTGTATGTTGGTGTATCATGTAAAGGGTTCTAGTGTGGAGTGTATGTTGGTGTATCATGTAAAGGGTTCTAGTGTGGAGTGTATGTTGGTGTATCATGTAAAGGGTTCTAGTGTGGAGTGTATGTTGGTGTATCATGTAAAGGGTTCTAGTGTGGAGTGTATGTTGGTGTATCATGTAAAGGGTTCTAGTGTGGAGTGTATGTCAGTCATTGGGGACTAACTGTCATTGATGAATGTACTGTCTGCTGTGTGAGTGACCTCTATGTACCACTGACCTGGAGGGCAGAGAGGAGCCGAGGTCTGAGAAGCCGTTGGTGCGCGTGTCATCGTCGGGGCAAGGGCTGCTGGGAGTGTAGTCCACGTCCTCCCCCTCTCCGTAGTCCTCAAACTGCTCCTCCCCCGAGATGACGGACGCAGAAGCCGAGCCAATCAGCTGGCCAGAACTACAGCCAATCAGAACACAAAGAACATGAGTCAACATATGAATCAGTATGGCCCAGTCCCAAATGGTCTCCTAGGCCCCTCAAATTCTCATCTGGACCTGGAAGCCAGTTCCACTGCTTTTGTTCATACTTCCCCTCTAATCAGGGACTGAATTAAACCTGGGACACCAGGTGGGTGATATTAATTATCAAGTAGAACAGAAAAACAGCATTAGTCCAGAACTTGTTGTATAAGATTTGAATACCCCTTCCCTAGAAACTCAGAACATCTGAAAACACTGTCTGAGTATAGCAATATGGAGCCAATTCCACCTAGCCTATCAGAGGGCCCATTCCACCTAGCCTATCAGAGGGCCCATTCCACCTAGCCTATCAGAGGGCCCATTCCACCTAGCCTATCAGAGGGCCAATTCCACCTGGCCTATCAGAGGGCCAATTCCACCTGGCCTATCAGAGGACCAATTCCACCTAGCCTATCAGAGGGCCAATTCCACCTGGCCTATCAGAGGGCCAATTCCACCTAGCCTATCAGAGGGCCCATTCCACCTAGCCTATCAGAGGGCCAATTCCACCTAGCCTATCAGAGGGCCCATTCCACCTAGCCTATCAGAGGGCCCATTCCATATTGCCAATAACAGACCAACAAGTCTAGAAGAAGTGCTTATGGCAGGTTGGGGCTACTACTGGCATTGTCAGATAGACGGTGGCAAAAAGCTTATTGAAAATCAATAACCGCTATAATCTGACATCATAACGTCACACTTACTTGTTGAACAGTCCTCCTAGCCCCTCCTCCTTCTCGTTGCCCCGCCCCCCGTCAGAGCCCACCCCGCTCTCATTGGTGCTGTCCATGTCACAACACTCCCCTTGCTCCACACTACAGTCCGGGTATGGACGGGTACACATGATGATGGGAGGGCCGAGTCGGGCCGAGCCGTTCTGGAGCGAGAGAGAGGGAGGGGGAGGGAGGGAGGGAGGGATAAGTCAAGGGGTATGAATACTTTCTGAAGGTACTGTATCTGTATTTAGTTATTTATTCATTTATTTCTAATTCTGGCAGGTTTGGTCCTCCATAGAATAATAATTTGGAGACATGTAGGGGGTTTAGAGTACAGGGGTAGACAGCCGTGGGTAGTGACTGGACCACTGGCCTAGATCTGTCTGCTCTTGTTCAGGAGTGTGTGTGTGTGTGTGTGTGTGAGATGGTGTGTGTGTGTTCAGGAGTGTGTGTGTGTGAGATGGTGTGTGTGTGTGTGTGTTCAGGAGTGTGTGTGTGTGAGATGGTGTGTGTGTGTTCAGGAGTGTGTGTGATTGTGTGTAAATAATACATACACGTCTGTCTGGCCTCACCAGACTGCTCTACCACTGGGAGACACACACACGCACGGACACACGCACGGACACACACACATACTCGTGCACACACACTCAAACACACACACATTACATTGAATCACCAAGAACATCAATGTTATTCTAATGAATGCTAGCCAGAGCAGGGTGAATGGTCCTGAAGGACAGGCCAAGCAAAACAACAGCAGGAACAATTACTATCATCATCACATATCAACATCATCATATCAACATCTTATCAACATCATCATATCAACAACATAATATCAACATCATCATATCATTTTAACATCATATCAACAACATCATCATATCAACATCTTATCAACATCATCATATCAACAACATAATATCAACATCATCATATCATATTAACATCATATCAACAACATCATATTAACATCATCATATGTTGCGGTCTATATTCAGAACCACATTCCTGTAAAGCTTAGAGAGGATCTCATGTTAAATACTGTTGAAGTAATATGGCTACAGGTTCATCTGCCTCACCTAAAGCCCATTCTGGTGGGAAGCTGCTATAGACCACCAAGTGCTAACAGTCAGTATCTGGATAATATGTGTGAAATGCTTGATAATGTATGTGATATCAACAGAGAGATATATTTTCTGGGTGATTAAAATATTGACTGGCCCACTCAAGAAAAAAACGTCAAACTGTAACCAGTGCCTGCAACCTGGTTCAGGTTATCAGTCAACCTACCAGGGTAGCTACAAACAGCACAGGAATGAAATCATCAACATGTATTGATCACATCTTTACTAATGCAGCAGAAATTTGCTTTAAATCAGTATCCAAATCCATAGGATGTAGTGATCACAATATAGTAGCCATATCTAGGAAAACCAAAGTTCCAAAGGCTGGGCCTAATATAGTGTTTAAGAGGTCATACAATATGTTTTGTAGTGATTCTTATGTTGATGATGTAAGAAATATGTTCTGGTCTGTGGTGTGTAATGAGGAGCAACCAGACGCTGCACTTGACACATTTATGAAATTGCTTATTCCAGTTACTAATAAGCATGCACCCATTAAGAAAATGACTGTAAAAACTATTAAATCCCCTTGGATTGATGAGGAATTGAAAAATTGTATGGTTGAGAGGGATGAGGCAAAAGGTATGGCAAATAAGTCTGCAGCCCAATCGATTGGCAAACGTACTGCAAATTGAGAAATCATGTGACTAAACTAAAGAAAAATAAACTATACTATGAAACAAAAATAAATGATATAAAGAATGATAGTAAAAAGCTTTGGAGAACCTCAAATGAAATTTTGGGCAAAAAGGCAAACTCAGCTCCATCATTCATTGAATCAGATGGCTCATTCATCACAAAACCCACTGATATTGCCAACTACTTTAATGATTTTTTCATTGGCAAGATTAGCAAACTTAGGCATGACATGCCAGCAACAAACGCTGACACTACACATCCAAGTATATCTGACCAAATTACAAAAGACAAGCATTGTACTTTTGAATTCCGTAAAGTGAGTGTGGAAGAGGTGAAAAAATGACAAGCCACTGGGGTCTGACAACCTGGATGGAAGATTACTGAGGATAATAGCGGACGATATTGCCACTCCTATTTTCCATATCTTCAATCTAAGCCAACTAGAAAGTGTGAGCCCCCAGGCCTGGAGGGAAGCAAAAGTCATTCCGCTACCCAATAACAGTAAAGCCCCCTTTACTGGCTCTAATAGCCGAACAATCAGCTCGCTACAAACCCTTAGTAAACTTTTGGAAAAAATTGTTTGACCAGATACAATGCTATTTTACAGTAAACAAATTGACAGACTTTCAGCACGCTTATAGGGAAGGACATTCAACAAGCACAGCACTTACACAAACAACTGATGATTGGCTGAGAGAAATTGATGATGTAAAGATTGTGGGGGCTGTATTGTTAGACTTCAGTGCGGCTTTAGACATTATCGATCATAGTCTGCTGCTGGAAAAACGTATGTGTTATGGCTTTACACCCCCTGCTATATTGTGGATAAAGGGTTACCTGTCTAACAGAACGCAGAGGGTGTTCTTTAATGGAAGCCTCTCCAACATAATCCAGGTAGAATCCGGAAATCCCCAGGGCAGTTGTTTAGGCCCCTTACTTTTTACAATCTTTGCTCACGACGTGCCACTGGCTTTGAGTAAAGCCAGTGTGTCTATGTATGCGGATTACTACAGCGGCTGAAATGACTGCAATACTTAACAAAGAGCTGCAGTTAGTTTCAGAATGGGTGGCAAGGAATAAGTTAGTCCTAAATATTTCAAAAACTAAAAGCACTGTATTTGGGACTAAACTGCTTGGAGTAACCCTGGATTGTAAACTGTCATGGTAAAACATATTGATACAACAGTAGCTAAGATGGGGAGAAGTCTGTCCATAATAAAGCACTGCTCTGCCTTCTTAACAACACTATCAACAAGGCAGGTCCTACAGGCCCTAGTTTTGTCGCATGTGGACTACTGTTCAGTCGTGTGGTCATGTGCCACAAAAAGGGACGTAGGAAAATTGCAATCGGCTCAGTACATGGCAGTACGGCTGGCCATTGGATGTACACAGAGAGCTAACATTAATGATATACATGTAAATCTCTCATGGCTCAAAGTATATGAGAGATTGACTTCATCACTACTTGTTTTTGTAAGAAGTATTGACAAGTTGAATGTACTTAGCTGTCTGTTTAAACTACTAGCACACAGCTCGGTCACCCATGCATACCCCACAAGACATGCCACCAGAGGTCTCTTCACAATCCCCAAGTCCAGAACAGACTAATGGAGGTGCACAGTACTATATAGAGCCATGACTACATGGAACTCTATTCCACATCAAGTAAGTGATGCAAGCAGTAAAATTAGATTTAAAAAACAGGTCAAAATATACATTATGGAACAGCGGGGATTGTGAAGCAACACAAACATAGGCACATACACATACATGTATACACACATATAACAACATACGCACTATACACACACACGTACACATGGATTTTTGTACTGTAGATATGTGGTGGAGCAGGGGCCTAATGTATTGTAATGTTTTTAAAATTGTATAACTGCCATGTTTAATTTTGTGAAGAGACACACACAAAGGTACATACACACGCATACACACACACAAGCGCTAGCACACACACTCTACACACACACACTGTAATATTATTGTATGGTGTTATTATACATTTTGTATTGTATTGTATTGGAACAGAAGGCTCCAGAGAGGCTCTAACCTGGTTATAGAGGGGAACAGAAGGCTCCAGAGAGGCTCTAACCTGGTTATAGAGGGGAACAGACGGCTCCAGAGAGGCTCTAACCTGGTTATAGAGGGGAACAGAAGGCTCCAGAGAGGCTCTAACCTGGTTATAGAGGGGAACAGAAGGCTCCAGAGATGCTCTAACCTGGTTATAGAGGGGAACAGAAGGCTCCAGAGAGGCTCTAACCTGGTTATAGAGGGGAACAGAAGGCTCTAACCTGGTTATAGAGGGGAACAGAAGGCTCTAACCTGGTTATAGAGGGGAACAGAAGGCTCCAGAGAGGCTCTAACCTGGTTATAGAGGGGAACAGAAAGCTCCAGAGGCTCTAACCTGGTTATAGAGGGGAACAGAAGGCTCCAGAGAGGCTCTAACCTGGTTATAGAGGGGAACAGACGGCTCCAGAGAGGCTCTAACCTGGTTATAGAGGGGAACAGAAGGCTCCAAAGAGGCTCTAACCTGGTTATAGAGGGGAACAGAAGGCTCCAGAGGCTCTAACCTGGTTATAGAGGGGAACAGAAGGCTCCAGAGGCTCTAACCTGGTTATAGAGGGGAACAGAAGGCTCCAGAGATGCTCTAACCTGGTTATAGATGGGAACAGAAGGCTCTAACCTTGTTATAGAGGGGAACAGAAGGCACCAGAGAGGCTCTAACCTGGTTATAGAGGGGAACAGACGGCTCCAGAGAGGCTCTAACCTGGTTATAGAGGGAAACAGAAGGCTCCAGAGATGCTCTAACCTGGTTATAGAGGAGAACAGAAGGCTCCAGAGAGGCTCTAACCTGGTTATTGAGGGGGACAGAAGGCTCTAACCTGGTTATAGAGGGGAACAGAAGGCTCTAACCTGGTTATAGAGGGGAACAGAAGGCTCCAGAGAGGCTCTAACCTGGTTATAGAGGGGAACAGAAGGCTCCAGAGAGGCTCTAACCTGGTTATAGAGGGGAACAGAAGGCTCTAACCTGGTTATAGAGGGGAACAGAAGGCTCCAGAGAGGCTCTAACCTGGTTATAGAGGGGAACAGAAGGCTCCAGAGGCTCTAACCTGGTTATAGAGGGGAACAGAAGGCTCCAGAGAGGCTCTAACCGGGTTATAGAGGGGAACAGACGGCTCCAGAGAGGCTCTAACCTGGTTATAGAGGGGAACAGAAGGCTCCAGAGGCTCTAACCTGGTTATAGAGGGGAACAGAAGGCTCCAGAGGCTCTAACCTGGTTATAGAGGGGAACAGAAGGCTCCAGAGATGCTCTAACCTGGTTATAGATGGGAACAGAAGGCTCTAACCTTGTTATAGAGGGGAACAGACGGCTCCAGAGAGGCTCTAACCTGGTTATAGAGGGAAACAGAAGGCTCCAGAGATGCTCTAACCTGGTTATAGAGGGGAACAGAAGGCTCCAGAGAGGCTCTAACCTGGTTATTGAGGGGGGTAGAAGGCTCTAACCTGGTTATAGAGGGGAACAGAAGGCTCTAACCTGGTTATAGAGGGGAACAGAAGGCTCCAGAGATGCTCTAACCTGGTTATAGAGGGGAACAGAAGGCTCTAACCTGGTTATAGAGGGGAACAGAAGGCTCCAGAGATGCTCTAACCTGGTTATAGAGGGGAACAGAAGGCTCCAGAGGCTCTAACCTGGTTATAGAGGGGAACAGAAGGCTCTAACCTGGTTATAGAGGGGAACAGAAGGCTCTAACCTGGTTATAGAGGGGAACAGAAGGCTCCAGAGAGGCTATAACCTGGTTATAGAGGGGAACAGAAGGCTCCAGAGATGCTCTAACCTGGTTATAGAGGGGAACAGAAGGCTCTAACCTGGTTATAGAGGGGAACAGAAGGCTCCAGAGAGACTCTAACCTGGTTATAGAGGGGAACAGAAGGCTCCAGAGAGGCTCTAACCTGGTTATAGAGGGGAACAGATGGCTCCAGAGAGGCTCTAACTTGGTTATAGAGGGGAACAGAAGGCTCAAGAGATGCTCTAACCTGGTTATAGAGGGGAACAGAAGGCTCCAGAGAGGCTCTAACCTGGTTATAGAGGGGAACAGACGGCTCCAGAGATGCTCTAACCTGGTTATAGAGGGGAACAGAAGGCTCCAGAGAGGCTCTAACCTGGTTATAGATGGGAACAGAAGGCTCTAACCTGGTTATAGAGGGGAACAGAAGCACTAACCTGGTTATAGAGGGGAACAGAAGGCTCCAGAGAGGCTCTAACCTGGTTATAGAGGGGAACAGACGGCTCCAGAGAGGCTCTAACCTGGTTATAGAGGGGAACAGAAGGCTCCAGAGAGGCTCTAACCTGGTTATAGATGGGAACAGAATGCTCTAACCTGGTTATAGAGGGGAACAGAAGGCTCTAACCTGGTTATAGAGGGGAACAGAAGGCTCCAGAGAGGCTCTAACCTGGTTATAGAGGGGAACAGAAGGCTCTAACCTGGTTATAGAGGGGAACAGACGGCTCCAGAGAGGCTCTAACCTGGTTATAGAGGGGAACAGAAGGCTCTAACCTGGTTATAGAGGGGAACAGACTGCTCCAGAGAGGCTCTAACCTGGTTATAGAGGGGAACAGAAGGCTCCAGAGATGCTCTAACCTGGTTATAGAGGGGAACAGAAGGCTCCAGAGGCTCTAACCTGGTTATAGAGGGGAACAGAAGGCTCTAACCTGGTTATAGAGGGGAACAGAAGGCTCTAACCTGGTTATAGAGGGGAACAGAAGGCTCCAGAGAGGCTCTAACCTGGTTATAGAGGGGAACAGACGGCTCCAGAGAGGCTCTAACCTGGTTATAGAGGGGAACAGAAGGCTCCAGAGAGGCTCTAACCTGGTTATAGATGGGAACAGAAGGCTCTAACCTGGTTATAGAGGGGAACAGAAGGCTCTAACCTGGTTATAGAGGGGAACAGAAGGCACCAGAGAGGCTCTAACCTGGTTATAGAGGGGAACAGAAGGCTCTAACCTGGTTATAGAGGGGAACAGACGGCTCCAGAGAGGCTCTAACCTGGTTATAGAGGGGAACAGAAGGCTCTAACCTGGTTATAGAGGGGAACAGACTGCTCCAGAGAGGCTCTAACCTGGTTATAGAGGGGAACAGAAGGCTCCAGAGATGCTCTAACCTGGTTATAGAGGGGAACAGAAGGCTCCAGAGGCTCTAACCTGGTTATAGAGGGGAACAGAAGGCTCTAACCTGGTTATAGAGGGGAACAGAAGGCTCTAACCTGGTTATAGAGGGGAACAGAAGGCTCCAGAGAGGCTCTAACCTGGTTATAGAGGGGAACAGAAGGCTCCAGAGGCTCTAACCTGGTTATAGAGGGGAACAGAAGGCTCTAACCTGGTTATAGAGGGGAACAGAAGGCTCCAGAGGCTCTAACCTGGTTATAGATGGGAACAGGAGGCTCTAACCTGGTTATAGAGGGGAATAGAAGGCTCCAGAGAGGCTCTAACCTGGTTATAGATGGGAACAGAAGGCTCTAACCTGGTTATAGAGGGGAACAGAAGGCTCCAGAGAGGCTCTAACCTGGTTATAGAGGGGAACAGAAGGCTCTAACCTGGTTATAGAGGGGAACAGACGGCTCCAGAGAGGCTCTAACCTGGTTATAGAGGGGAACAGAAGGCTCTAACCTGGTTATAGAGGGGAACAGACTGCTCCAGAGAGGCTCTAACCTGGTTATAGAGGGGAACAGAAGGCTCCAGAGATGCTCTAACCTGGTTATAGAGGGGAACAGAAGGCTCTAACCTGGTTATAGAGGGGAACAGAAGGCTCTAACCTGGTTATAGAGGGGAACAGAAGGCTCCAGAGGCTCTAACCTGGTTATAGAGGGGAACAGAAGGCTCTAACCTGGTTATAGAGGGGAACAGAAGGCTCCAGAGGCTCTAACCTGGTTATAGAGGGGAACAGAAGGCTCTAACCTGGTTATAGAGGGGAACAGAAGGCTCTAACCTGGTTATAGAGGGGAACAGAAGGCTCTAACCTGGTTATAGAGGGGAACAGAAGGCTCCAGAGAGGCTCTAACCTGGTTATAGAGGGGAACAGAAGGCTCCAGAGAGGCTATAACCTGGTTATAGAGGGGAACAGACGGCTCCAGAGGCTCTAACCTGGTTATAGAGGGGAACAGAAGGCTCCAGAGGCTCTAACCTGGTTAAAGAGGGGAACAGAAGGCTCCAGAGAGGCTCTAACCTGGTTATAGATGGGAACAGAAGGCTCCAGAGAGGCTCTAACCTGGTTATAGATGGGAACAGAAGGCTCTAACCTGGTTATAGAGGGGAACAGAAGGCTCCAGCGGCTCTAACCTGGTTATAGAGGGGAACAGGAGGCTCTAACCTGGTTAGTGTGTATGATATCGTAGTCTCTCTCTCTCCTAGTCTTTGTCTGAGTGTGCATCCCAAATGGCCCACTTTATAGTGCAGTACTCTACCCTATGGGTCCTGGTCAAAAGTAGTGCACTATTAAGGGAATAGGGTGCTGTTTGGAACACACACTGGGAGTGTGTCTGGCATTCCCATGCAGGAGGGTCAATGCTTTAGTGTGTGTGTGTGTGTGTGTGCGTGCGTGCTTTCACTCAACATCATAAATTATACACATGTTTATGTCTGAACCAAGGATGGGAGACAGGGAAAAGGACAGAGAAGGACAGAGGTTGTACTGAACACACACACACGTGCACGTGCACACACACACTTTCCATTCACACTAGTGCCAGTGTAGACTGTCTCAGTTCACTCGAGGTGTTCACAGCAGGTGGCTGTCATACTTTATAAACCCATTCACCCCCACCCCCACCCCTCACTCCCCTTCTCACTCTCACTCACTCACTCCTAACTCCTTCACCACACCCCCACCCCTCACTCCCCTTCTCACTCTCACTCACTCACTCCTAACTCCTTCACCACACCCCCACCCCTCACTCCCCTTCTCACTCTCACTCACTCACTCCTAACTCCTTCACCACACCCCCACCCCCTCTCTCCCCTAACACCACACCCCCACCCCTCACTCCCTCACTCCTCTCGCTCCCTCACTTCTGCTCTCTCTCCCTCCCTCACTCACTCCTCTCTCTCACTTGTTCTCTCAATCTCTTCTCCTAGTGCATTTCCCAGACTTACTCCCCCCAGCCACACACACGCCACACAAACACCTGTCCTCTCCTCTTTCACACCCTCTCTCTCTCTCTCTCTCTCTCTCTCTCTCTCTCTCTCTCTCTCCTTTCTCTCTCTCCCTCTCTCTCTCCCTCTCTCTCTCTCCCAATTCAATTCTCAATTTAAGGGCTTTATTGGCATGGGACACGTGTGTTAACATTGCCAAAGCAAGTGAAGTAGATAGTAAACAAAAGTGAAATAAACAATAAATATTAACAGTAAACATTACACTCAGAAGCTTCAAAAGAATAAAGACATTTCAAATGTCATATTATGTCTATATACAGTGTTGTAACAATGTGCAAATAGTTAAAGTACAAATGGGAAAATAAATAAACATAAATATGGGTTGTATTTACAATGGTGTTTGTTCCTCTCTCCCTCTCTCTCCCCCTCCCTCCCTCCATCCCTCCCTCTCTCTTATTTTCAGCTGTATCCAAGCGGGCTGGTGCTGACCGCCAACAACAGATCTCTTTACAACAAACCACACCCTCCCCATTCACTCACACACCAGACAGCACCCAAAACCTCCATTCCCACAGACCCAGTCTATCTGCTCTGCCGACACACAGGGTGTGTGTGTGTGTGTAAACTAAGGTTGCCACTTTGACCTCCAACGGCTAGTTTCTGGACTCCAGCTGCCTGCGACATACAGGCTTAAATAGCAGTTAATACGTCACACACATGGTCTACTTAGCATGTGAATGGAGTGACCCCTTTAGTTGTTAGTGGATTAACAGATAACAGCCTAACGAGAGGATCGGCTATTCAAGTTATTCTAGTCCAGGTGGGGAACACTGAATGGACACACACACAAAAACACACAGTCATGTCTGTGGGAAAGCTTAGCACAGTACATCACCTTATAGTAGACTTCAGTAAAGCAGGACACTAGGGCTGGGTGTTGTCAGGAACCTCAAGATACCACATTATCACCATACTTATGTATTGTCAGGAACCTCAAGATACCACATTATCACCATACGTATGTATTGTCAGGAACCTCAAGATACCACATTATCACCATACTTATGTATTGTCAGGAACCTCACGACACCATATTAGATTGCTATCCGTTAGTGATTTTATTGCGATTCGATTTCCAAATATATTGCTCACTACATGTCTGCTGCAGAGGGACAAGAGAGAGCCACGAGAAAACAGGTTTTGATCAGTCATGGGACATAGAAGTGCTGAAAATAAATTGGCTCCCTATTTAAAAAGAAGATGGAGAACAAGCTATGAAGGAACAATACTGGCGTTCTGGTGCAGCCAACTAGCGCAAAAATAATATTGCAATATTACCAAAATGATACGATCGTCAAAAATTATATATCCCAATAACTTACAGTAGCAAAAACTGATACTTGGAGTCAAATATATAAATCGATACTTGGAGTCAAATATCGATATAATATAGTCCCAAAATAATATTGCGATATGTAACTGTATCGATTTTTTCCCCCATCACTCACGTGAACCCCAGCTGTACCTACCAGGTCTACTGTGCCAGCCCTGATCTCTCATGCTTTAACCTGTGGTTGAGTTGTACCAGCTAGCTAGGCTAAATCTGTATCCCAAATTGCACCTTATTCCCTTCATAGTGCACTACTTTTGACCGGGGCTCTATATACTATAAAGGAAATAGGGTGCAATTTGGGATGACTGTTGCTGTGGTTTTGAATGGAGAGAGAGAGGGAGAGAGAGAGAGGACACAGAGTTGGAACAATGGACATAGTTTTCTGCTGCAGCATTCACACTTGCTCTCTGCGCAGACACACACACACACACACACACTCTCTCTTACCGTGCAGTCCATTGCAGGGGGACTCGCTCCTCCTCTCCTCCAAAGTGCGCTGTCCATTCCTGATTCCACTGCCATAGACATTTACACACCCACACACTGCCCAGATACGTATTCCAAACAAGCGGTAATCCACACGCGTGTAGAGCCTCCTAACGATGACTGTCTACCCGTGTGTTGTTCAGACACGTGTGTGTGACAGGTCCGAACACACACACACACAGTCCAATAGATCCAGCCCAAACAGTAGTCCTCCAATTACAATCCACAGAAATTTAGATAGAAGAAGAGTAGCGACGAACACACTACACCAGGGCTCCAGGACTGTACCGTCAACAGAACAGTTAACACACTACACCAGGGCTCCAGGACTGTACCGTCAACAGAACAGCTAACACACTACACCAGGGCTCCAGGACTGTACCGTCAACAGAACAGCTAACACACTACACCAGCGCTCCAGGACTGTACCGTCAACAGAACAGCTAACACACTACACCAGGGCACCAGGGCTCCAGGACTGTACCGTCAACAGAACAGCTAACACACTACACCAGGGCTCCAGGACTGTACCGTCAACAGAACAGCTAACACGCTACTACACCAGGGCTCCAGGACTGTACCGTCAACAGAACAGCTAACACACTACACCAGGGCTCCAGGACTGTACCGTCAACAGAACAGCTAACACACTACACCAGGGCTCCAGGACTGTACCGTCAACAGAACAGCTAACACACTACACCAGGGCTCCAGGACTGTACCGTCAACAGAACAGCTAACACGCTACTACACCAGGGCTCCAGGACTGTACCGTCAACAGAACAGCTAACACACTACACCAGGGCTCCAGGACTGTACCGTCAACAGAACAGCTAACACACTACACCAGCGCTCCAGGACTGTACCGTCAACAGAACAGCTAACACACTACACCAGGGCTCCAGGACTGTACCGTCAACAGAACAGCTAACACACTACACCAGCGCTCCAGGACAGTACCGTCAACAGAACAGCTAACACACTACACCAGCGCTCCAGGACTGTACAGTTAACAGAACAGCTAACACACACTGTCACTGCAGCTTGCTGGTTTGAATTTCAACACACACACTGACGCTTCGGCAACAGTTGCCGGGATAAAGCCACACCTCCAGGCTGTTGCTAGGCAATTGTTCAGCTGGGCCGGCCTCTAGCGGTGACATCAGCTAGAATGAGTCTCGCATTGCAACACACGCTAATCTCTAACTCTTTCTCTCCATCCCTCTCTATTATTCTCTCCCTTATTTCAGCCTATCCTCATTGAGTCACAGAGAGTGTGTTTGTGTTTGTGTTAGAGGAAAAGTCAGTTATTCACAAAAAAAAAGGTCACAGAAGATAAACAGCGGGTTGTTAAAGATTGTGCCAATAAATTGAATCAATGATTGAAAAGGAAACAGGAAATATAAAGTCATTCTAATAGAGGGAAGTGAGGATTCTCACAGCTCACTGCTTCCTGGAAGGTGTCTGGTTGTTCTTTCAGACTGTAGACCCAGACCTCTGTCTGTAGACATTAGTACCAGCATGCAGGTCTTGTCTTTGGGCCGTTCTGGTTACTGACATTGTAAATAATAATTTGTTCTTGGTCAAATAAAGGTTAAAATAAGTGTACTTAGAGGGCTTTAAAGACGGTAGCAAGACGACTGACCAGGATTTAGATTTTAGATGTTCTAATACTTGAGTATTTTCAGATCTAAGCATCTGTGTGTCCAAGGATATTCCTCTGACCTTCAGAAGTTCCCAGAATTCAATTCACTTCCATATTACCCATACTTAGAACAGAACACACACAGACAACACATAGATCAAAATAGTCCCCCAGAATTGGGTTTGCCTGTGCAAGTGGCTCATTTTCCCAAAGTGGACATCAATTAGACATTAAAGATTTTGAATAGACTAGAACTGAGAAGAGGCAGAGGGAATGGGGGTCAGAGAGGTGAGAGAGGGAGAGGGGTGAGAGAGAGGGAGAGGGGTGAGAGAGGGAGAGGAAAGTGTGTGATTTTGGCATGGGAGGAGAGGAGAGGAGAGGAGAGGAGAGGAGAGGAGAGGAAGGGAGGGATGGAGGAGAGAGGGGTGAGAGAGGGAGGGCGTGGGTGTTTTGGGGAATGGAAGGAGAGGAGAGAGGGGTGAGAGAGGGAGGGGGTGGGTGTTTTGGGGAATGGAAGGAGAGGAGAGAGGGTTGAGAGGGAGGGGTGAGAGAGGGAGGGGGGGGGTGTTTGGGGGAATGGAAGGAGAGGAGAGAGGGGGTGAGAGGGAGGGGTGAGAGAGGGAGGGGGTGGGTGTTTTGGGGAATGGAAGGAGAGGAGAGAGGGGGTGAGAGGGAGGGGTGAGAGAGGGGGTGGGTGTTTTGGGGAATGGAAGGAGAGGAGAGAGGGGTGAGAGGAGAGAGGGGTGAGAGGAGAGAGGGGGTGGGTGTTTTGGGGAATGGAAGGAGAGGAGAGAGGGGTGAGAGGAGAGAGGGGTGAGGAGGGCTGGGTGTTTTGGGGAATGGAAGGAGAGGAGAGAGGGGTGAGAGAGGGAATAAGGGAGGCGGGTGTTTTTAGGAGAGGAGGGAAGGAGGAGAAGAAAAGAGCTTGGCTACAGATACATACATAGTTGAAAAGAGCCTTCAGCTCCTCAGTACTGATGCTCAGGAGGAAGGACATGCACAAGTATTCCCTTAATACACACACACACCACAAACACACCCCCACACACACACACACACACACACCACAAACACACCCCACACACACACACACACACACACACACACACACACACCCTGCCCTACCCTGCATCGTTAAGTCACAAGCCAAACCCTACTGTACATTTACATTTACATTTTAGTCATTTAGCAGACGCTCTTATCCAGAGCGACTTACAGTTAGTGATTACATTTTTTTTTTTATACTGGCCCCCCGTGGGAATCGAACCCACAACCCTGGCGTTGCAAACGCCATGCTCTATCAACTGAGCTACATCCCTGCCGGCCATTCCCTCCCCTACCCTAGACGACGCTGGGCCAATTGTGCGCCGCCCATTAGTCTCCCGGTCGCGGCCGGCTGCGACAGAGCCTGGATTCTAACCAGGATCTCTAGTGGCACAGTTAGCACTGCGATGCAGTGCCTTAGACCACTGCGCCACTCAGGAGTTTACTGTACTGCTGTAATACTGATAGTCTCAGCCCATTATGTCCTGAAATACATGGAAAATACACAGAGAAACCTTATTTATGTCAATGTAGGACAGACAAACAGACCATACAGAGAAACAGCCTTATTTATGTTACTGTAGGACAGACAAACAGAGAAACAACCTTATTTATTACATTTACATTTTAGTAATTTAGCAGACGCTCTTATCCAGAGCGACTTACATGAGCAATTAGGGTTAAGTGCCTTGCTCAAGGGCACATCGACAGATTTTTCACCTAGTCGACTCGGGGATTAGAACCAGCAAACTTTCGGCTACTGGCACAACGCTCTTAACCACTAAGCTACCTGTAGGACAGACAAACAGACCATAACTCCACCCTTATCCTGTTTGGACGTTATCTCTCACACACACCCCACACACACACATAGAACATGTAGTCTAACATTTGTTTTGTGTGTTTGGGGTGTGTGTGTGTGTGTGTGTGTGTGTGTGTGTGTGTAGGGTGGGCTGCAGTCTGACAGAGGACCAATCAATGCAAACACACACACAAACAGAACAATTTGCACCCCTCAGGCAAACAAAAACAAATAAATAACTGTCGGCTTCCCAGGCTCATGACGCTTGACTGAAACTTAAAAAGACTACTGCCAACGGCATGACAAAGACAGAACAAAGGAGGGAGAGAGAGAGAGAGAAAGAGAGAGCGAGAGAGAGATATAGAGAGAGAGAGAGAGAAAGAGACAGAGAGAGAGAGAGAGCGAGAGCGAAAGGAGAGAGAGAGAGAGAGAAAGAGAGTGCGAGAGAGAGAGAGCGCGAGAGGAGAGAGAGAGCAACAGAGCGCTACAGAGAGAGAGAGAGAGAGAGCGAGAGCGAGAGCGAAAGGAGAGAGAGAGCGAGAGCGAGAGCGAAAGGAGAGAGCAACAGAGCGCTACAGAGAGAGAGAGAGATAGAGAGAGAGACAGAGAGAGAGAGAGAGAGAGAGAGAGAGAGAGAGAGAGAGAGAGAGAGAGGAGCGAAAGGAGAGAGAGAGCAACACAGAGAGAGAGAACATTCAGTCTTGCCATGCATACCAATTACTCCCCATGCCACTGGCAAACACGCAGAACCCAAGCTGCTTGAGTCAGGGTTAGCTGCTGGGGAGGAGAGCCACTGTGAGGGAGAGACACATGGGCTTACACCTGTACAGGTGCACACCTGGGCCAAGTATACATGCACTGTGGGAGACACATGGGCTGTTATACACCTGGGTTGTATTCATTAGAGTAAAACGTTTTGCAACGGAAAAGGAAATTTAGCATTTCTTATTAGATGAATTCAGGTAGATCCCTCCCTGTTTCAGTCTGTTTTCTTTCATTTGGTTCCTAATGAACACAACCCTGAGTTGCATTCAGGTGAAGGGAAAGTCATTCTGCCATTAGTGATGACTGCGTCTGAGTGAAACTGTACCTGCCATTACAAGAGAGGGTGATGACTGAAGCTGTACTTACATGTACTGCTGGGTTTGTAGACATCTAGGAGGTTAGCTGGCTGTGCTACAAACACCGCTACTGCTACCACACCTGTCCTTCTCTCTCTGTGGTGTGTTAGGGGTTCAGAACATGTGGAGGAGGGCACTCCGGCGCCACCTGTGGCAGCTTTATGTAACTGCACTTAAACTGAATACCTGCCTATGGGCCAGATTGAGGCACACCGGAGTTGACCAAGCTTTATTTTGAAACCAACATTGTTCATACCTTCAAATCTGGATGGTTTCAGAGCCTATCTTGATGAAATTGTGCAAGCCTACGCACAGACAAAGAATGAGAAAGCCCAGTGCACAGCAGTACGTACATCCTGGTGCAGGTTTTGGCAAAACAACCAGTATTCACAAACAAGAGTAAAAACCAAACACTACAAACAACAGGCTAAAAATTATAATAGCTGCTACGGACCTGTCTGTCTCTGTCTCCCTGACCTGTCTGTCTCTGTCTCCCTGACCTGTCTGTCTCTGTCTCCCTGACCTGTCTGCCTCTGTCTCCCTGACCTGTCTGTCTCTGTCTCCCTGACCTGTCTGTCTCTGTCTCAATGACCTGTCTGTCTCTGTCTCTCTGACCTGTCTGTCTCTGTCTCAATGACCTGTCTGTCTCTGTCTCCCTGACCTGTCTGCCTCTGTCTCCCTGACCTGTCTGTCTCTGTCTCTCCGACCTGTCTGTCTCTGTCTCAATGACCTGTCTGTCTCTGTCTCCCTGACCTGTCTGTCTCTGTCTCTCTGACCTGTCTGTCTCTGTCTCAATGACCTGTCTGTCTCTGTCTCCCTGACCTGTCTGTCTCTGTCTCAATGACCTGTCTGTCTCTGTCTCCCTGACCTGTCTGTCTCTGTCTCCCTGACCTGTCTGTCTCTGTCTCTCTGACCTGTCTGACTCTGTCTCCTTGACCTGTCTGTCTCTGTCTCCCTGACCTGTCTGTCTCTGACTCCCTGACCTGTCTGTCTCTGTCTCTCCGACCTGTCTGTCTCTGTCTCAATGACCTGTCTGTCTCTGTCTCTCTGACCTGTCTGTCTCTGTCTCTCTGACCTGTCTGCCTCTGTCTCCCTGACCTGTCTGTCTCTGTCTCTCCGACCTGTCTGTCTCTGTCTCAATGACCTGTCTGTCTCTGTCTCTCTGACCTGTCTGTCTCTGTCTCCTTGACCTGTCTGTCTCTGTCTCCCTGACCTGTCTGTCTCTGTCTCAATGACCTGTCTGTCTCAGTCTCAATGACCTGTCTGTCTCTGTCTCTCTGACCTGTCTGCCTCTGCCTCCCTGACCTGTCTGTCTCTGTCTCAATGACCTGTCTGTCTCTGTCTCTCTGACCTGTCTGTCTCTGTCTCTCTGACCTGTCTATCTCTGTCTCCCTGACCTGTCTGCCTCTGTCTCCCTGTCTCCCTGACCTGTCTGCCTCTGTCTCCCTGACCTGTCTGTCTCTGCCTCCCTGACCTGTCTGTCTCTGTCTCAATGACCTGTCTGTCTCTGTCTCCCTGGCCTGTCTGTCTCTGTCTCCCTGACCTGTCTGCCTCTGTCTCCCTGACCTGTCTGTTTCTGCCTCCCTGACCTGTCTGTCTCTGTCTCAATGACCTGTCTGTCTCTGTCTCCCTGACCTGTCTGTTTCTGCCTCCCTGACCTGTCTGTCTCTGTCACCCTGACCTGTCTGTCTCTGTCTCCCTGACCTGTCTGTCTCTGTCTCAATGACCTGTCTGCCTCTGTCTCCCTGACCTGTCTGTCTCTGCCTCCCTGACCTGTCTGTCTCTGTCTCAATGACCTGTCTGTCTCTGTCTCAATGACCTGTCTGTCTCTGTCTCTCTGACCTGTCTGTCTCTGTCTCAATGACCTGTCTGCCTCTGTCTCAATGACCTGTCTGTCTCTGTCTCCCTGACCTGTCTGCCTCTGTCTCCCTGGCCTGTCTGTCTCTGTCTCTGTCTCTCTGACCTGTCTGTCTCTGCCTCCCTGACCTGTCTGTCTCAGTCTCAATGACCTGTCTGTCTCTGTCTCAATGACCTGTCTGTCTCTGTCTCTCTGACCTGTCTGCCTCTGTCTCTCCGACCTGTCTGTCTCTGTCTCAATGACCTGTATGTCTCTGTCTCTCTGACCTGTCTGTCTCTGTCTCCCTGGCTGTGACTGAAATGCTCCCTCATTCTCAAGACCATTGATATTCCATGACTGACCATCCAAAATGCTGTGCACCAACCCTGATCCATGATTCCATCCATTACTTCTGATCTTTCTTAATTCTGATCTTTCTTGATTTATTTTGTTTTCTTGAATGTCCTGATGTATACGCAATTCAGCTTTTAGCTGCCATGTATACTGGAATAAACTAAACAGTTGTCACGTTCGTTTAATGACGGGTCAGACCAAGGCGCAGCGTGATATGCGTACATGTTTATTAACGTAATAAACAACACGACAAAACAACAAAGGAAACGAAACGTGAAGTCCAAGGTAGTACAGAACAACAAACCTTACACGGAACAAGATCCCACAATTAGACAGTGCCAATAGACTGCCTAAGTATGGTCCCCAATCAGAGACAACGAGCGACAGCTGCCTCTGATTGGGAACCACACCGGCCAACATAGATCCACACATACTAGATCGACAACATAGACAAAGCACAGCAAGGAATATACACACCCTGACTCAACATATAAGCGTCCCCTGAGTCAGGGCGTGACAACAGTCAGTGCATAGTTAGTGCATAGCAACATGTAGCCAAGAGGTTAGAGAGGTGGACCAGAAGCCAGAAGGTTGTCGGTTCAAATCCCAGACCAGGTAGTATGAACTACTAGGTTCAGATCCCAGAAGATGTATAATGAACTACTGTGTTCAGATCCCAGACCAGGCTTCAGATCCCAGACCAGGTATAATGAACTTCTGAGTTCAGATCCCAGACCAGGTATAATTAACTACTGGGTTCAGATCCCAGACCAGATACAATGATCTACTGGGTTCAGATCCCAGACCAGGTATAATGAACTACTGGGTTCAGATCCCAGACCAGGCATATTGAACTACTGGGTTCAGATCCCAGGTGCTCACACATAGAGACAGCTCACACACATCTTTGATAATGTGCAACACACACCTGACTCTGCCAATAAGTAGCTGATAGATGTCCACACACACACTTAGGCAAGTCCTGCTATCAGCGATAGCTGGTGTGTGAAGGAAAAGGCTTAGAGAACAACAGTCTTGCCAGCCACTCATCCTGTTACATCATTAGGTGTTCAGGTCAGACACTAAAGCCTTGAGCTGTGTGTCTCTCATGTCTCTCTGAGCCCTATACTACGTTTGAGGAGGTAGCTTTTGTCAACTTGGGATAACCGGTACCATGAAAGTGGCTCACCTTTTAGCCAGCTACATTTCTATGGCAACGAATCCTTCAGAACTAACCTGCTCCAGGGCAGGCTAACTCAGAGCTAACTCAGAGCTAACTCAGAGCTAACTCAGAGCTAACTCAGAGCTAACTCAAAGCTAACTCAGAGCTAACTCAGAGCTAACTCAAAGCTAACTCAGAGCTAACTCAGAGCTAACTCAGAGCTAACTCAGAGCTAACTCAGGGCTAACTCAGGGCTAACTCAGAGCTAACTCAGAGCTAACTCAGAGCTAACTCAGAGCTAACTCAAAGCTAACTCCATTTATCCTGAATGAAGTGTCTGAGCCATGAGGTGAGGACCAATGAAATCAGATTCCCTGCCTCTTGTAAAGATTATGTCTTGACGACTGGTTAATTATTTTATTAATCCATTTTGTTTTGTTGTGTGTTAAAAAAGAGTAATGTTAAAATATATCACATTACACATTTAGTAATGACAGAATGCATTTGAGACTTCACACACAGTAAAACCTTTGTATGACTTAATACAATCCTTTTATTTAAAGGAGTGGGTAAAAAGGTGCTTGTGCATTGATAAGCACACCAAAGACGACATTAGCCTTCTGAATATGCAAGATAACTTTTCTTTCAATTTGATTTCAGCACAAATGAAAATGTGTCACTGACTCGCCCATGGATTGATGTTTCAGCATTGTCTCAATGAAGTGTTTGGCGTTCAACTAGCCACTAGCCACACTAGCCACGTGCAAAATGCACACGCAGTTACAAGCCTGCTAGAGTTACCGGCAGGCGGATGAGCAATATCCACCGTCGTAGTACAGATGAAACCTGAGCTGGAATGTGAAGCTAACTGAAGCTGGCTAATTTCAGAAAAGCCTGGGTAGATCTAGCTACATACGTAGTATACTTCTCTGATCTCATTCACACACTCAGTATCTAACTCTCTCACTGTCTACCTGCCTCCTACACCTGCCTTGACTGCCTCCTCCCTGGGCGTGTGAAAGACAGAGAGAGAACACACACACTCTCACCGTAAACTTGACGTCACAGTCTGAGATGGTCTATTACAGGAGGGTACTGTGCTTGAGTGTGTGTGTGTGTGATTATATGATGTCAGCAGTGATAGAGAACTGTGGTTACTCAGCAGTGATAGAGAACTGTGGTTACTCAGCAGTGCAGTCATCTTTAATCAGTTGTGTGTTATGAGCTGTGGCAAACAGCACCCTATTCCCTTTATAGTGCACTACTTTTGACCAGGACCCATAGGGTAGTGCAATATGTAGGGAATAAGGTGCCATTTGGGACATTTCCTATAGGTCTGTGTGATTATCACCAAGAGGACATAAAGAAATAGCATGCAACTGTAGTTTCTTCATGACAACAAAAACTATTTCTGCAAGGTTCTCTCTCTCTCTCTCTCTCTCCCTCTCTCCCTCTCTTTGTAGCTATACGACATCGCCCTCTAGTGAAAAAGATTAAACATAGCAGCACTGCATCTGAGCTCATCCCATAAAGGGTGATGAGCCCATTTAAAGTAGAACTGCTTATAGTCAGTAAATTCACTATAGAGTTATAATTACAGATCTACAGTCTCCCGATAAAACCTCTGAGCCAGCCCAGATGATATGCTGACAGTCTCCCTATAAAACCTCTGAGCCAGCCCAGATGATATGCTGACAGTCTCCCTATAAAACCTCTGAGCCAGCCCAGATGATATGCTGACAGTCTCCCTATAAAACCTCTGAGCCAGCCCAGATGATATGCTGACAGTCTCCCTATAAAACCTCTGAGCCAGCCCAGATGATATGCTGACAGTCTCCCTATAAAACCTCTGAGCCAGCCCAGATGATATGCTGACAGTCTCCCTATAAAACCTCTGAGCCAGCCCAGATGATATGCTGACAGTCTCCCTATAAAACCTCTGAGCCAGCCCAGATGATATGCTGACAGTCTCCCTATAAAACCTCTGAGCCAGCCCAGATGATATGCTGACAGTCTCCCTATAAAACCTCTGAGCCAGCCCAGATGATATGCTGACAGTCTCCCTATAAAACCTCTGAGCCAGCCCAGATGATATGCTGACAGTCTCCCGATAAAACCTCTGAGCCAGCCCAGATGATATGCTGACAGTCTCCCGATAAAACCTCTGAGCCAGCCCAGATGATATGCTGACAGTCTCCCTATAAAACCTCTGAGCCAGCCCAGATGATATGCTGACAGTCTCCCTATAAAACCTCTGAGCCAGCCCAGATGATATGCTGACAGTCTCCCTATAAAACCTCTGAGCCAGCCCAGATGATATGCTGACAGTCTCCCGATAAAAACCTCTGAGCCAGCCCAGATGATATGCTGACAGTCTCCCTATAAAACCTCTGAGCCAGCCCAGATGATATGCTGACAGTCTCCCTATAAAACCTCTGAGCCAGCCCAGATGATATGCTGACAGTCTCCCTATAAAACCTCTTAGCCAGCCCAGATGATATGCTGACAGTCTCCCTATAAAACCTCTGAGCCAGCCCAGATGATATGCTGACAGTCTCCCTATAAAACCTCTGAGCCAGCCCAGATGATATGCTGACAGTCTCCCTATAAAACCTCTGAGCCAGCCCAGATGATATGCTGACAGTCTCCCTATAAAACCTCTGAGCCAGCCCAGATGATATGCTGACAGTCTCCCTATAAAACCTCTGAGCCAGCCCAGATGATATGCTGACAGTCTCCCTATAAAACCTCTGAGCCAGCCCAGATGATATGCTGACAGTCTCCCTATAAAACCTCTGAGCCAGCCCAGATGATATGCTGACAGTCTCCCTATAAAACCTCTGAGCCAGCCCAGATGATATGCTGACAGTCTCCCTATAAAACCTCTGAGCCAGCCCAGATGATATGCTGACAGTCTCCCTATAAAACCTCTGAGCCAGCCCAGATGATATGCTGACAGTCTCCCTATAAAACCTCTGAGCCAGCCCAGATGATATGCTGACAGTCTCCTATAAAACCTCTGAGCCAGCCCAGATGATATGCTGACAGTCTCCCTATAAAACCTCTGAGCCAGCCCAGATGATATGCTGACAGTCTCCCTATAAAACCTCTGAGCCAGCCCAGATGATATGCTGACAGTCTCCGTATAAAACCTCTGAGCCAGCCCAGATGATATGCTGACAGTCTCCCTATAAAACCTCTGAGCCAGCCCAGATGATATGCTGACAGTCTCCCTATAAAACCTCTGAGCCAGCCCAGATGATATGCTGACAGTCTCCCTATAAAACCTCTGAGCCAGCCCAGATGATATGCTGACAGTCTCCCTATAAAACCTCTGAGCCAGCCCAGATGATATGCTGACAGTCTCCTATAAAACCTCTGAGCCAGCCCAGATGATATGCTGACAGTCTCCCTATAAAACCTCTGAGCCAGCCCAGATGATATGCTGACAGTCTCCGTATAAAACCTCTGAGCCAGCCCAGATGATATGCTGACAGTCTCCCTATAAAACCTCTGAGCCAGCCCAGATGATATGCTGACAGTCTCCCGTATAAAACCTCTGAGCCAGCCCAGATGATATGCTGACAGTCTCCCTATAAAACCTCTGAGCCAGCCCAGATGATATGCTGACAGTCTCCCTATAAAACCTCTGAGCCAGCCCAGATGATATGCTGACAGTCTCCGTATAAAACCTCTGAGCCAGCCCAGATGATATGCTGACAGTCTCCCTATAAAACCTCTGAGCCAGCCCAGATGATATGCTGACAGTCTCCCTATAAAACCTCTGAGCCAGCCCAGATGATATGCTGACAGTCTCCCTATAAAACCTCTGAGCCAGCCCAGATGATATGCTGACAGTCTCCCTATAAAACCTCTGAGCCAGCCCAGATGATATGCTGACAGTCTCCCTATAAAACCTCTGAGCCAGCCCAGATGATATGCTGACAGTCTCCCTATAAAACCTCTGAGCCAGCCCAGATGATATGCTGACAGTCTCCCTATAAAACCTCTGAGCCAGCCCAGATGATATGCTGACAGTCTCCGTATAAAACCTCTGAGCCAGCCCAGATGATATGCTGACAGTCTCCCTATAAAACCTCTGAGCCAGCCCAGATGATATGCTGACAGTCTCCCTATAAAACCTCTGAGCCAGCCCAGATGATATGCTGACAGTCTCCCTATAAAACCTCTGAGCCAGCCCAGATGATATGCTGACAGTCTCCGTATAAAACCTCTGAGCCAGCCCAGATGATATGCTGACAGTCTCCCTATAAAACCTCTGAGCCAGCCCAGATGATATGCTGACAGTCTCCCTATAAAACCTCTGAGCCAGCCCAGATGATATGCTGACAGTCTCCCGTATAAAACCTCTGAGCCAGCCCAGATGATATGCTGACAGTCTCCCTATAAAACCTCTGAGCCAGCCCAGATGATATGCTGACAGTCTCCGTATAAAACCTCTGAGCCAGCCCAGATGATATGCTGACAGTCTCCCTATAAAACCTCTGAGCCAGCCCAGATGATATGCTGACAGTCTCCCTATAAAACCTCTGAGCCAGCCCAGATGATATGCTGACAGTCTCCGTATAAAACCTCTGAGCCAGCCCAGATGATATGCTGACAGTCTCCCTATAAAACCTCTGAGCCAGCCCAGATGATATGCTGACAGTCTCCCTATAAAACCTCTGAGCCAGCCCAGATGATATGCTGACAGTCTCCCTATAAAACCTCTGAGCCAGCCCAGATGATATGCTGACAGTCTCCCTATAAAACCTCTGAGCCAGCCCAGATGATATGCTGACAGTCTCCCTATAAAACCTCTGAGCCAGCCCAGATGATATGCTGACAGTCTCCCTATAAAACCTCTGAGCCAGCCCAGATGATATGCTGACAGTCTCCCTATAAAACCTCTGAGCCAGCCCAGATGATATGCTGACAGTCTCCCTATAAAACCTCTGAGCCAGCCCAGATGATATGCTGACAGTCTCCCTATAAAACCTCTGAGCCAGCCCAGATGATATGCTGACAGTCTCCCTATAAAACCTCTGAGCCAGCCCAGATGATATGCTGACAGTCTCCCTATAAAACCTCTGAGCCAGCCCAGATGATATGCTGACAGTCTCCCTATAAAACCTCTGAGCCAGCCCAGATGATATGCTGACAGTCTCCCTATAAAACCTCTGAGCCAGCCCAGATGATATGCTGACAGTCTCCCTATAAAACCTCTGAGCCAGCCCAGATGATATGCTGACAGTCTCCCTATAAAACCTCTGAGCCAGCCCAGATGATATGCTGACAGTCTCCCTATAAAACCTCTGAGCCAGCCCAGATGATATGCTGACAGTCTCCCTATAAAACCTCTGAGCCAGCCCAGATGATATGCTGACAGTCTCCCTATAAAACCTCTGAGCCAGCCCAGATGATATGCTGACAGTCTCCCTATAAAACCTCTGAGCCAGCCCAGATGATATGCTGACAGTCTCCCTATAAAACCTCTGAGCCAGCCCAGATGATATGCTGACAGTCTCCCTATAAAACCTCTGAGCCAGCCCAGATGATATGCTGACAATCTACTGGAGCCAGAACACAGTCCGTCCGTCCGTCCGTCCGTCTGTCTGTCTGTCTGTCTGTCTGTCTGTCTGTCTGTCTGTCTGTCTGTCTGTCTGTCTGTCTCTCTCTCTCTCTGTCTGTTTCTCTCACTCTCTTTCTCTCACTCCCTCACTCAGAGAGCAATCAGACCAGCTACACTCTCAGCAACAAAGCACTGTATTACTACCAACCCTACAGGTAGAGAGAGAGGGAGAGGGAGTGTGTGTGTGTG
The DNA here is from genome assembly GCF_020615455.1 of Coregonus clupeaformis. Taxonomy (NCBI): domain Eukaryota; kingdom Metazoa; phylum Chordata; class Actinopteri; order Salmoniformes; family Salmonidae; genus Coregonus; species Coregonus clupeaformis. The sequence continues at coordinate 61,247 of NC_059226.1, forward strand.
TGTGTGTGTGTGTGTGTGTGTGTGTGTGTGTGTGTGTGTGTGTGTGTGTGTGTGTGTGTGTGTGTGTGCAACACCACTAGACATAGTGATATACTGACACGGTGGAAGGAAACAAACTGTATTCTCCGAAGCATTTACTGCTGGGAGGCCAGAGGAAGCAATCTCTAACACAAACACACACACACACTGGGCCGGGACGCCCGAGCTAGATCAATCTCGGACAGACAGGGAAGGTGAAAGAGGAAATTCGCTAAGCGGCAAGGCAATGTCAGAATACAAAAACTGACTGGACTGACACGCACAGACGCACGCGCACACACACACATACACACACACATACACACACACACACACATGGACGCACACACACACACACACACACACACTCTCTCTCCCCTTTCTCTCTCTCTCTCTCTCTCTCTCTCTCTCTCTCTCTCTCTCTCTCTCTCTCTCTCTCTCTCTCTCTCTCTCTCTCTCTCTCTCTCTCTCTCCCTTTCTCTCTCTCTCTCTCTCTCTATCTCTCCCTTTCTCTCTCGCTCTCTCTCTCTCTCTCTCTCTCTCTCTCTCTCTCTCTCTCTCTCTCTCTCTCTCTCTCTCTCTCTCTCTCTCTCTCTCTCTCTCTCTCTCTCTCTCTCTCTCTCTCTCTCTCTCTCTCTCTCTCTCTCTCTCTCTCTCTCTCTGTCTCTGTCTGTCTGAGAGATAGTGTTTCTACAACCAAACTGCCAACAACAGAGCATCAACAGAACAGAATGCTAACAGAATTAGCAGATATAGAGCAATACTGGTCTCAATGGTGTAACCGGGCATAAGGACAATGTGATCAGGCAGTGGGGCGGGACTAAAGGAGGGAGGGGCATAAGGACAATGTGATCAGGCAGTGGGGCGGGACTAAAGGAGGGAGGGGCATAAGGACAATGTGATCAGGCAGTGGGGCGGGACTAAAGGAGGGAGGGGCATAAGGACAATGTGATCAGGCAGTGGGGCGGGACTAAAGGAGAGAGAGGAGGTGAGCAGAGCCAGTAACAGCAAATCAGAAAAACTGACCACTGCTGGTACATCCATGACCAGAATGATCTAAACCAGCAGAGAACTGAATCCCACTATAGAGATCTAGCCCACTATAGAGAACTAGCCCACTATAGAGATCTAGCCCACTATAGAGAACTAGCCCACTATAGAGATCTAGCCCACTATAGAGATCTAGCCCACTATAGAGATCTAGCCCACTATAGAGAACTGAATCCCACTATAGAGATCTAGCCCACTATAGAGAACTAGCCCACTATAGAGATCTAGCCCACTATAGAGATCTAGCCCACTATAGAGATCTAGCCCACTATAGAGATCTAGCCCACTATAGAGAACTAGCCCACTATAGAGATCTAGCCCACTATAGAGAACTAGCCCACTATAGAGATCTAGCCCACTATAGAGAACTAGCCCACTATAGAGATCTAGCCCACTATAGAGATCTAGCCCACTATAGAGATCTAGCCCACTATAGAGAACTGAATCCCACTATAGAGAACTAGCCCACTATAGAGATCTAGCCCACTATAGAGATCTAGCCCACTATAGAGATCTAGCCCACTATAGAGATCTAGCCCACTATAGAGAACTGAATCCCACTATAGAGATCTAGCCCACTATAGAGAACTGAATCCCACTATAGAGATCTAGCCCACTATAGAGAACTGAATCCCACTATAGAGATCTAGCCCACTATAGAGAACTGAATCCCACTATAGAGATCTAGCCCACTATAGAGATCTAGCCCACTATAGAGATCTAGCCCACTATAGAGAACTGAATCCCACTATAGAGATCTAGCCCACTATAGAGAACTAGCCCACTATAGAGAACTGAATCCCACTATAGAGATCTAGCCCACTATAGAGATCTAGCCCACTATAGAGATCTAGCCCACTATAGAGAACTGAATCCCACTATAGAGAACTGAATCCCACTATAGAGATCTAGCCCACTATAGAGATCTAGCCCACTATAGAGATCTAGCCCACTATAGAGAACTGAATCCCACTATAGAGAACTGAATCCCACTATAGAGATCTAGCCCACTATAGAGATCTAGCCCACTATAGAGATCTAGCCCACTATAGAGAACTGAATCCCACTATAGAGATCTAGCCCACTATAGAGAACTGAATCCCACTATAGAGATCTAGCCCACTATAGAGATCTAGCCCACTATAGAGAACTGAATCCCACTATAGAGATCTAGTCCACTATAGAGATCTAGCCCACTATAGAGATCTAGCCCACAAATGGGAGGATGTCCTGTTTCTGTAGCATGGTGCAGTTTGATGTACAGTACACCCCCTGGACAGGACACTAGTCTATCTCCTGTTTCTGTAGTGAGACAGCTTGATGTACAGTACACCCCCTGGACAGGACACCAGTCTATCTCCTGTTTCTGTAGTGAGACAGCTTGATGTACAGTACACCCCCTGGACAGGACACTAGTCTATCTCCTGTTTCTGTAGTGAGACAGCTTGATGTACAGTACACCCCCTGGACAGGACACTAGTCTATCTCCTGTTTCTGTAGTGAGACAGCTTGATGTACAGTACACCCCCTGGACAGGACACTAGTCTATCTCCTGTTTCTGTAGTGAGACAGCTTGATGTACAGTACACCCCTGGACAGGACACTAGTCTATCTCCTGTTTCTGTAGTGAGACAGCTTGATGTACAGTACACCCCTGGACAGGACACTAGTCTATCTCCTGTTTCTGTAGTGAGGCAGCTTGATGTACAGTACACCCCCTGGACAGGACACTAGTCTATCTCCTGTTTCTGTAGTGAGACAGCTTGATGTACAGTACACCCCCTGGACAGGACACCAGTCTATCTCCTGTTTCTGTAGTGAGACAGCTTGATGTACAGTACACCCCCTGGACAGGACACTAGTCTATCTCCTGTTTCTGTAGTGAGACAGCTTGATGTACAGTACACCCCCCTGGACAGGACACTAGTCTATCTCCTGTTTCTGTAGTGAGACAGCTTGATGTACAGTACACCCCCTGGACAGGACACCAGTCTATCTCCTGTTTCTGTAGTGAGACAGCTTGATGTACAGTACACCCCCTGGACAGGACACTAGTCTATCTCCTGTTTCTGTAGTGAGGCAGCTTGATGTACAGTACACCCCTGGACAGGACACTAGTCTATCTCCTGTTTCTGTAGTGAGGCAGCTTGATGTACAGTACACCCCCTGGACAGGACACTAGTCTATCTCCTGTTTCTGTAGTGAGACAGCTTGATGTACAGTACACCCCCTGGACAGGACACTAGTCTATCTCCTGTTTCTGTAGTGAGGCAGCTTGATGTACAGTACACCCCCTGGACAGGACACTAGTCTATCTCCTGTTTCTGTAGTGAGACAGCTTGATGTACAGTACACCCCCTGGACAGGACACCCCCTGGACAGGACACGAGTCTGTAGCAGGGACTTATCTCCTTCATGCTGAGTGCCAAGCAGAGAGGCATCAGGTTCCATTTTTGTAATGTAATATAATGTATGTTACCTGGTAGATGTAATATATTGTATGTTACCTGGTAGATGTAATATAATGTATGTTACCTGGTAGATGTAATATATTGTATGTTACCTGGTAGATGTAATATATTGTATGTTACCTGGTAGATGTAATATATTGTATGTTACCTGGTAGATGTAATATATTGTATGTTACCTGGTAGATGTAATATATTGTATGTTACCTGGTAGATGTAATATATTGTATGTTACCTGGTAGATGTAATATATTATATGTTACCTGGTAGATGTAATATATTGTATGTTACCTGGTAGATGTATCCATTGTCAGTCTGAATGGGTACACTACGAGGACCCAGAGCTGTCTTCAGAATCTCCTCACATCCTAAAAGACAAAGAGAGAGAGAAGGGTATAGGGGGGGGGTAGAAGAGAAAGATTGTTAGTAAACGAGTGACAAGATGAGTAATAACCACAGGATGTTTTCCTCAGGTGGTCTGTAGAATGCTCTCTCTCTCTCGCTCTCTCTCCTCTCTCTCTCTCTCTCCTCTCTCTCTCTCTCTCTCTCTCTCAATTCAATTAAATTAAATTCAATTTAAGGGCTTTATTAGCATGGGAAACATAGGTTTGCCAAAGCAAGTGAAGTAGATAGTAAACAAAAGTGAAATAAACAATAAATATTAACAGTAAACATTACACTCAGAAGTTTCAAAAGAATAAAGACATTTCAAATGTTATATTATGTATATATACAGTGTTGTAACAATGTGCAAAGAGTTAAAGTACAAATGGGAAAATAAATAAACATAAATATGGGTTGTATTTACAATGGTGTTTGTTCTTCACTGGTTGCCCTTTTCTTGTGGCAACAGGTCACAAATCTTGCTGCTGTGATGGCACACTGTGGTTTTTCACCCAGTAGATAAGGGAGTTTATCAAAATTGGGTTTGTTTTCTAATTCTTTGTGGATCGCTGTAATCTGAGGGAAATATGTGTCTCTAATATGGTCATACATTTGGCAGGAGATTAGGAAGTGCAGCTCAGTTTCCACCTCATTTTGTGGGCAGTGTGCACATAGCCTGTCTTCTCTTGAGAGCCAGGTCTGCTTACGGCGGCCTTTCTCAATAGCAAGGCTATGCTCACTGAGTCTGTACATAGTCAAAGCTTTCCTTAAGTTTGGGTCAGTCACAGTGGTCAGGTATTCTGCCACTGTGTACTCTCTGTTTAGGGCATAGCATTCTAGTTTGCTCTGTTTTTTTGTTTGCTCTTTCCAATGTGTCAAGTAATTCTCTTTTTGTTTTCTCATGATTTGGTTGGGTCTAATTGTGTTGTTGTTGTTGTTGTTGTCCTGGGGCTGTGTGGGGTCTGTTTGTGTTTGTGAACAGAGCCCCAGGACCAGCTTACTTAGGGGACTCTTCTCCAAGTTCATCTCTCTGTAGGTGATGGCTTTGTTATGGAAGGTTTGGGAATCGCTTCCTTTTAAGTGGTTATAGAATTTAACGGCTCTTTTCTGGATTTTGATAATTAGCGGGTATTGGCCTAATTCTGCTCTGCATGCATTATTTGGTGTTTTACGTTGTACACGGAGGATGTTTTTGCAGAATTCTGCATGCAGAGTCTCAATTTGGTGTTTGTCCCATTTTGTGAATTCTTGGTTGGTGAGCGGACCCCAGACCTCACAACCATAAAGGGCAATGGGTTCTATAACTGATTCAAGTATTTTTAGCCAGATCCTAATTGATATGTCAAATGTTATGTTCCTTTTGATGGCATAGAAGGCCCTTCTTGCCTTGTCTCTCAGATCGTTCACAGCTTTGTGGAAGTTACCTGTGGTGCTGATGTTTAGGCCGAGGTATGTATCGTTTTTTGTGTGCTCTAGGGCAACGGTGTCTAGATGGAATTTGTATTTGTGGTCCTGGCAACTGGACCTTTTTTGGAACACCATTATTTTTGTCTTACTGAGATTTACTGTCAGGGCCCAGGTCTGACAGAATCTGTGCAGAAGATATAGGTGCTGCTGTAGGCCCTCCTTGGTTGGGGACAGAAGCACCAGATCATCAGCAAACAGAAGACATTTGACTTCAGATTCTAGTAGGGTGAGGCCGGGTGCTGCAGACTGTTCTAGTGCCCTCTCTCTCTCTCCTCTCTCTCTCTCTCTCTCTCTCTCTCTCTCTCTCTCTCTCTCTCTCTCTCTCTCTCTCTCTCTCTCTCTCTCTCTCTCTCTCTCTCTCTCTCTCTCTCTCTCTCTCTCTCTCTCTCTCTCTCTCTCTCTCTCTCTCTCTCTCTCTCTCTCTCTCTCTCTCTCTCTCTCTCTCGCTTTCTCTCACTCTGTCCTCTCTCTCTCTCCTGGCATATTGATGTATTGCTCTGTGTGTAAAGGCACTAATCTATGGATGCCTCCCAAATGGCACCCTCTTCCCTATATAGCGCACTTCCTTTGACCAGGGCCCATAGTACACTAGGGAATAGTGTGCCATTTGGGATTCAACCTAGAGCACACAGAGCCACAAAAACAAGCACACACACAGTGGAACAGCGCTAGACCAATCAGTGGACTTTGTTGTCTCAATTTGTAACCTGACACTCTCCTACAATACACCTGTAAAAAATGGCTGAACACTCCTGGCCCCTAGTTACAGGCCAAAGCGTTATCAACAGAGAGAGGCTGTTTTCTGTAGAAAATCGAGCACACAGCCATGCAATCTCCATTGGCAGTAGAATGGCCTTACTGAAGAGC